>NC_057804.1:329272568-329461415 GCF_018294505.1 Triticum aestivum | reverse complement strand
AGCTGTACGCAGTGTTCATCCGGTGTGCCCTGAGAACGAGATATGTGTAGCTCCTATTGGGATTTGTTGGCACAGCCGGGCGGTCTTGCTGGTCTTGTTTTACCATTGTCGAAATGTCTTGTAACCAGGATTCCGAGACTGATCAGGTCTTTTCGGGAGAAGGAATATCCTTCGCTGATCGTGAGAGCTTGTGATGGGCTAAGTTGGGACACCCCTGTAGGGTTTAAACTTTGGAGAGTTGTGCCCGCAGTTATGTGGCAGATGGGAATTTGTTAATATTCGGTTGTAGAGAACTTGACACTTAACTTAATTAAAATGCATCAACCGTGTGTGTAGCCGTGATGGTCTCTTTTCGGCGGAGTCCGGGAAGTGAACACGGTTTGGGTTATGATTGAACGTAAGTACTTTCAGGATCACTTCTTGATCACTTCTAGCTTAACGACCGTTGCGTAGCTTCTCATCTTACTCTTATTTGCGTATGTTAGCCACCATATCTGCTTAGCGCTTGCTGCAACTCCACCTCATTACCACATCCCATCCATAAGCTTAAAAAGTCTTGATCTCACGGGTTTTGAGATTGTTGAGCCCTCGTGACTCACAAGATACTACAAAGAGTTGCAGGTCCCGATGATACAAGTGCAGGTGATGCAACCAAGCTCAGATGGGAGTTCGACGAGGTCCTTGGTCGTTACGACATGTCTTTTCCTGATGATCAGTAGTGGAGCCTAGTTGGGACTATCAGGGATCTAGCATTTAGGGTTGTCTTTTTCTTTTTGGATTCGTCCGTAGTCGGACTATGCGTGTACTTTAAATGATGTATGATTTATTTAAGTACTTGTGTGAAGTGGCGATTGTAAGCCAACTCTTTATCCCTTTCTTGGTCATTACATGGGATTGTGTGAAGATGACCCTTCTTGCGACAAAACCATAATGCGGTTATGCCTCTAAGTCGTGCCTCGACACGTGGGAGATATAGCCGCATTGTGGGCGTTACAAGGGCGCGCTCCCCCAACATGGAAATGAAGTGCCCAAGCGAGGTTCTGCAGCCCGCCAGCTTCTGCATCTCCTTCAGGGTCTGCGGGGGGCTCATGTCCTCTGTCGCCTTAACCTTCTCCACGTTGACCTCGGTCCCTCTATGTGACACCAAGAAGCCCAGGACCTTGCCAGAGGGAAATCCAAACACGCACTTCTCAGCATTGAACCAAAGATCCACCTTGCGCAGGCTGGCAAACGTCTCCTCCAGATTTGCTATCATGGTCCTGGCCTCCCGAGACTTCACCACTATATCATCAACATCGGCCTCTGCGTTTCTCCTGAGCTATGAGCCCAGGGAGATATGCATCAGTCACTGGAAGGTTGCCCCGACATTACACAGACCGAAGGGCATGCAGGTGTAGCAGTACACCCCCAGGGGGTCAGGAACGCCGTGTTCTCCACATCCTGCACGGCCATCTTGATCTGGTGGTAGCCTGAGAAGGCATCCAAGAAGCACAACAGGTTGCATTGGCAGTGGAGTCCATGATCTGGTCAATGCATTGGAGCTGGAAAGGATCTTGTGGGCGGGCCTTGCTTAGGTTGGTGAAGTCGACACACATGCGCTCATTCCCTCCTTTCTTGGGGACAATGAAGGGATTCGCCAGCCGTTCCGGGTATCGTACCTCTCTGATGACCCCTGCAGCTTGTAGCTTGCGGGTTTCCTGGACGATGAAGGCCTACTTCTCGGTGGACTAGCGACGAGCCTTCTGCTTCACTGGTCGCACGTTTGGGCATACCCTCAGGTGGTGCTCGATTATTCCCCTTGGGACCCCAGCCAGGTGTTTGGGTTCCCAAGCAAATACATCCTTGTTGGCTCGCAGAAAGCTGACCAATGCTTCCTCTTGGTCGCGAGGGAGGCCAGCCCCTATGGTGAAGGTGGCGCTAGCCGCTCCCTCCTCACTGACCACCACTTGCTTCGTCTCGGCTCGGTCTTGGGAGAACAATTGCTTCTTCTTGGCCGGCACTGCTTCTGGGGCCTCCTGACCCCCTTTCTCGTCGGGTAGCGCGGATGCGGCTGACCTGAAGGCGAGCTTGAGGGCTTGCATCACACCTTTGGTGTCTCCCGGCACTATGAGGACACCGTTGTTGCCGGGCATCTCCATGAGGTTGTATGCAGTGTGAGTCGCAGCCATAAACTTGGCCAAGGCCGGGTACCCAAGATGGCGTTGTACGGCAGGTCGATCCTAGTGATGTCGAAGTCGATGAGCTCAGTGTCGTAGTTTTCACGGTTCCCGAAGGTGACGGGGAGGCGGATCTGCCCCAGGGGCTGGTGGAGCCACTACCGACCCCGGAAAATGGCTTGGTGGGACAGAGCCGGCTGGGTGGCACATGCAGCAGGCCGAATGCCTCCATGGAGAGCATGTTGAGGCCAGCTCCGCCATTGATGAGGGTCCTGGTGACTGCCACGTTGCAGATGGTGGGGGTGCAAAGCATCGGGAGCGTGCCTGCTCACGTCGTGGTGGCAGGATGATCCTCGAGGCCGAAGATGAGGTCGGCCTTGGGCGCCCTCCAGCCCGGGGGAGCCCCCGAGCCCACCTGGGCGGCGCTTACTTGTTGGTAGAACTGGTTGATGTGGCGGTCAGAGGGTGGTGCCTGCGAGTCACCTAGGAGAGCTGCGACAACAGGGGGCGTTGGTGTCGTGTACCGGGCGAGGAAGAGGTCGCGCAGCTCCTCCTAGGAGGCCACAAAAGACGCTGGCAGATTGAGTAACCAGGCACGCGGTGCGCCTACGAGGGCCATGGGGAGCCAGTTGACCTTCACCTTGTCATCTCCACCGGCTGCCCAGACCGCTTCCTCATATGCATGGAGGAAGGCGGCCGAATCCGCTGCTCTGTCATAGCGTCGGGGCATCTCCGCACCTGCCGCATGGAGGGTGAAACAGCGCAGCCCCGATGCTTCTTTGGAAGTGCGTGTCGACTGGGTCGATGGAGGAGCGCCCGCCATCAAGGCTAGCGGCGCGATCTGGCGGTCGGGGTAGAAGATTTCCAATGCAACCCTACCTAGCGCGCCAAATGTTGGATTACAGGTTCCGCAAACCTTTGAGAGGTTCGAACTCGGGGGTTGTGCAGAGATCTCAACCTATCCAGCCTTCCTACTCGCGATCCTCCTAAGCCTAGCGCGACGAGCTCGAAGAGACAAAGAGACACAACAGTTTATCCTGGTTCGGACCACCTTGCCGTGTAATACCCTACTCCAACATTTTTTGGTGGATTGCCTAAGAGGGCTGAGGATGAACTAGTATAGTGGATGAACTGGCCTCAGGAGGTGAGGTGTCCTTGGGCTCGATGGAGCTGAGGGGATGTGAACCAGATCCGATCCCCCTCTATGGTGGTTGCTAAGTCCTAATTATAGTGGCCTTGGTCCCCTTCCCAAATGCTGGCGGGAAGGGATCCCACAATGGCCGAATTTGAAAGGGGACAAGTAGTACAGCTTATCCTGACAAAAGTAGTCTTCGCCTACGAAAAGTATCTGGTCGTGATGCTGCGGTGGGCTCGGCTATGAACTCCGTCCTGCCATCCTGGCGGTCTTGGTCTTGTCGCACCAGAATCGAAACCTTTGGCTGATTCCTCGGGACTCCGTGCATGCGGCCTGCCTCCTTTGCACCGAAGAGGAAACCTGCGCTCTGCGCCCGCCTGGCGCCCGCCTGGCACACACCTGGCCTTGGTCGTCATGCCTCACGTCAGCTAAGCCTCGTGAGGTATAGCTTGCATAGAACTCTCCGCCCCTCGGGAGCCAGCCTGAAGCGGCCGATCCCCTCAGGGGTCTTGGCATCGTCCGCCTCACGAGGCTTGGCCTCTCACGAGGGTCTTGAGTTGTTGATGCTGAAGCTGGGCTGTACCAGGCCGTCGATGGAGCCACACGGTGGGCCCTAGGCAGGCAGGGCTGGATACCCCCATATCCAGAACACAGACAACCTAGGGGTTTTTGCACCGACAGAAGCCACTGGTCCTGCCCTGATTGCGCTGCCGAGCATCGTCGGGGTAGGCCCTAATAAGTGCATAGGCTGGGGCGTCGAAGAGGCTGGTCTCTTGATGTCTTCTTTGCTGCTTCATTAATTCTTGAGCCTGGGCGAGTTTTCGGTTTCCCCGTGCGTCGTGTAAAGCCAATGGTGGTGGGGCCACTCTTGTAATGGCCCGTGAATGACTTTAAGGCACGGGGTAGAAACTACCAATTCACTCTTCCCACCACACCCTTATCCTCAACTACGTACGTTGCATGCATCGTGCGGGGTATGTAACGGAGGTGTGTGGTAGAGGAGAGCATTTTGACAAGGGCCCGATTTTCTGGGATTGGCGGAGGAGGGCAGTGGTTACTCGTTAGGGAATCAGCCCCTAGTCCCTCGCTCGCCTACGAAAGAAGGAGCGGGGGAGGACTGAAGGCGTTCATCCATATCCCTCTCCTCCTCAGCCTTGCTTCGTCTTGAGTATGCTGGAAGGGAGACCCCGGGGCCAGGCCCTGGGCCCGAGATTGGAGCTGATTATGCCAAGCAATGGTGCTGGCGCTCGGGGAGAGGGTCTGATCCAAGTCCAAGGCGAAGGGCTTAGGATCATTAGAAATCCCAGTACTGCCTCTTTCCTTGGAACCGGGGTTGATGTTGATAAGGAGGGTGTCTTCCTGCCCGCCAAGGTGAGGTGCGGCGCGCTTCGAGCACGCTGGACGTCTTGGTCACATACCGTCTCTTCGCGAGGAGTGCCAGGCCGCGAGGTTGGTGCTTTCCTAGAGAGGTGTTGATGAAGATGAAGCCAGGGAAGACGGAGAAGGCGGGAGGCAGGACATCGGGTCGGAGTACGATCACACTGACGCGTTCATCTTGTACTGGCGACCTACTGGCTCGTCTTTCCATTCTTCCCCTCCTTCCCGGCACCATCCTCACCGGCCTCCTAGTGACCCGGGACGGGGCCGCTCTCTTGGTGCCTTCGCCTCCGCCAGCAGTCTTCCAGCTGAGCTTTGGTGGATGAATCCACTGTCGCTCGAGCTCGATCTTCTTGCTGGTCCCGGAGATGGTCATCAGGGAGCCGCCGAGCTGCTCCGACCGCCCTCCTCCTTCGCAGCCTCGCCACTCCCGATCCTATCAGGCACTGCGTCCGGCAGGCCATGACGGGATCGGGATGGACTCCTGCTTGGGCGCCACTCCTGCCTCCTTCTCTTCCCACCGCACTACCTGGGGTAGGAGGAATAGGGAGAGGAGTTTATAGGGCACTTATCTTTTTTCAATCTTAAATCTGTAGGCACTTGCCAAATTTTAGTTTAGATAATGTAATCTCTTGAGTCTATCTTTGTATTCTGTAAGGCTTGTACTTGTATGATCAGCATATTAATGAAAAAGATGAGCCTTGCTAATAACTGATGCATGTTTATGTCAATGTAGAGGTGGGATGCCTCTTTAGCTTAAATAAACGAGTCTTGCCCGGCAGGCTATCCTACCGGTACCATTTTTTATTTTGTTGTTGGGGACAGAAGTCTACCGGGCAAAAAACAAAGGGACCAGCCCCCTGACAACCCTTTTCCGGCAAAGGCCACTGTGACCACCGAGGCTGAAGCAACGTTCGAGCCAAAAGTGGGAGCACATAAGCTGCGGCAAGGTTTTCTCATGCACACGTTTTAGCTTACAAAGAACTAATGGAGAAGAGGTAGAACTTATCTGTTTGCCTTGCCGGGGATCATAGTGCTGGTCCATCTCAACTCCTTGTAGAAGCCAAGTTCACAGTAGGAACCTGCAGCTTCATGCAGATGAGAATGATGTAGGATGCAATCCTATCTATATGCAAATGCAAATGCTCATGAAATGCTTATGTAATGCTCTTGTAATGGTCATGCATGCATGCAACATGGTCGACCCCCCCCCCCAGCGCTTTGTTTATTTCTCTAATGCTCAGGGTCATCGCCCTGGCTTTGTACAAGGGGTTACATGCAACTGTGGCAAGGCTGCACAAAAGGGTGGCTGCCGGGCAGGGCCCGACAGCCGCGCCTTACGGGTAGAACTTGCGGATATGCTCAATATTCCATGAGTTTTGCAATTGCAAGCCATCTCTGGTCTCCAGATGGACTACGCCAGGTCTGGTGACTCGTACTACCCAGTAAGGACCTTACCACTTTGGCGTCAACTTGTTTGTATCCTTAGCCGACTGAACGCGCCTAAGGACAAGCTCGTCTTCCTCAAAACACAGGGCATGAACCCCGCGGGTATGATAGCGAAACAGGGCTTGCTGATAGCGTGCAGCGCGTGTAGTAGCCTGGAGACGGTTCTCCAAGAGTAGCACATCATCGTCACACCGGTGCTGATCTTGTGCTACTTCATTGTAGGCAAGCTCCAGAGGCAACCTGTAAATGAGTTCCGTGGGGATAACTGCTTCTGCCCCATAGACCAGGGAGAAAGGAGTCTGCCTGTTAGCTCGATTTGGTGTCGTTTTGAGGGACCAAAGGACTACTAGCAGCACGTTAGTCCATTGCTTTTGGGATGTGCGACAGAGGCAAATGAGACCTTGCTTCTGAGGGTACGAACATATTGCATGAAGGCGCACCTTGTAAACTCGGTGCCATTGTTTGGAATGATCCTTGCTGGGACTCCAAAGTGACACACCAGTTATTTCAACAACTAGATAGCTGACTCGGCAGTCACCTTTCTCATGCGAGTCACTTCTGGCCACTTTGTAAACTTGTCGATGGCAACGAACAATAATTCAAAGACCCCAATTGCTCGGGGGAAATGGCTGAGGATATCGAGCCCCCAGACCGAAAATGGCCATGATAAAGGGATTGTCTAAAGAGCTTGGGCAGGCAGGTGGATGTTCTTCGAATGGAACTGGCAGGGTTCACATTTTGTGACTAGCTCAACCGCATCTTTGAGGGCTGTGGGCCAATAGAATCCTTGTCAGAATGCATTCCCATCCAATGCCCTTAATCCAATGTGGGAGCCGCACATGCCTTTGTGTATCCCAGCCAGTAGTTCCTTTCCTTCTTCCTGGCAGATGCACTTCAATTTCACACTGTTGGGCCTCCTTCTATACAGAGTGTCATCAAAAAAACTATTACATACCGGCCTCCGGGCTACTCTTTCAGCCTCATCTTGGTCATTGGGGAGTTCTCTGGTCGCTTGGGAGCAACCAAGGTGGGCACAGAGGACAAGTAGGCCTTCAACTCTTGCAAGGCTGCATCTGCTTCTGGGGTCCACTTCATGGGCCCTGCCTTCTTCAAGGTTTCAAAGAACGGCAGGGCGCGCTCATCAGACTTGGAAATGAATCTGCTTAGCGCGGCAACGCACCCTGTCAGACGTCTCACATCCTTGACTGTCCTTGGTGCTTGGATCTACTCGATGGCTTTAATCTTGTTGGGGTTGGCTTTGATCCCCCGATGGGACACAAAGAACCCAAGTAGCTTACCGGAGGGAACGCCAAACACAGACTTCTCTGGGGTGAGCTTCAAGTTGATATTGTGCAGATTCGCAAATGTCTCCTCCAAATCCTGGATAAGAGTTACTCTGTCCTTGGTCTTGACCAAAATGTCATCCATATAAGCTTCAATGTTTCTGTGTAGCTGTGGCTCAAAATCAATCTGGACTGCCCTTGCAAAAGTAGACCCGGCACTCTTTCATCTGAATGGCATGCGGATAAAACAGTATGTACCACATGGGGTGATGAACGAGGTCTTCTCTTCGTCTTCCTTGGACATGAAGATTTTGTGGTACCCAGAATATGCATCTAGGAAGGAAAGTAAATCTCAGTCCGAAGTGGAACCCACGATCTGATCGATGCCCGGCAAGGGAAATGGGTCCTTCGGGTGGCCTTATTAAGATCTGTGAAATCTATGCAAAGCCTCCATTTCCCGGTAGCCTTCTGGACCACCACTAGATTTCCCAGCCATGTGGGATGTAGCACTCCTCTGACCAAACCAGCTGCTTGAAGCTTCTTGATTTCCTCTGCAATAAACTGCTACCTCTCCAAGGCCTCCTTCCATACTTTTTGTTTGACGGGTCTGGCGTGTGGGTAGACAGCAAGGTGGTGCTCCATTACCTCCCTGGGAACACTTGTGATATCAGATGGTTGCCAGGCAAACACATCGACATTCGCCCGCAGGTAGGCAACGAGCGCACTTTCCTAATTGTCATCGAAGGTGGCGCTGATGGTGAAAGTACCATCAACACCAGCCAGCCCTGTCGGGACCTTCCTCACTTGTGGAGCAGTAACCTTGGTCCTTTTGCTATTGGAACTCTCTGGCAAGTCATCAACAAGTGCAGTGTACTCCAAAGAGGTACGCTTCCTGGATTCATTGCTGGTGTCCTTGCTATCCTTCTTCTTTCCTCTGCTCTCCTTGGCGGAAATTGTTGCTGCCTCTGCCTCTGCCACGACCGCATCCCGGTACATCTTGTCCACGCAAATGATTGCGTCCTTCTCATCTGATGGGATGGAAATGACTCCAACTGGCCTAGGCATCTTCAAGGTGTTGTAGGCATAGTGGGATACTACCATGAATGTAGCCAGGGCTGGTCATCCAAGGATCCCATTGTACGGCAAGGGGAGGTCGACAACATCAAACAAAATCTTTTTAGTCTGCCCTCCAAATGTCACAGGCAACACGATCTTTCCCTTAGGATGACTCCTGCTGGGACTAACTCCTTGAAACGTGTCGGTGATCTTTAACTCCTCTTTTGCTATCTGAAGTTTGCTGATAACCTTTAGGGAAATCAGATTCGACCTGGCCCCGCCGTCCACCAACATCATAGTGACTTTGAGGCTGCGAATTGTCGGAGAGACCAACAATGGCAAACACCCTACCGCAGTGGTAAATCCAGGATGATCCTCATTGTCAAAGTTGATGGGCGTGCGTGACCATTTGAGTGGTTTCTGGGCCTCAGGTGCTAGTTCCATGGCATTGACCTCACGTGCCCACCGTTTGAGTTGGTGGTGAGAGGTGTGCAGGGATGCACCCCCCATCAATACACACGGCGTCAGTGGCCTTCTGAAACTCTTGCTCACTAGTTTCCTCTTCATCCCCTCCATCACTCTCATCATCACAGGCTTCCTTCTCTTGACCCCTGGCGGGTTTTCCTTTGTACCGAAGGGGTTTGCCAGGGTGATTTACTTCACCGCCTCGATCCTTACCATCAGCGGCATTCTAACCCTTTTCCTTATCACGCTTCTCGTATTCTGCTCTTTGCCTCTTGACGAGTTGCTCAACCTAATAGCACTCTTGAAGGTTATGGCCCTTGGTCCGATGAATCTTACAATATGGCTTATCTCCTTTCCCGGCCTTCTCGGCAGCCGCAGCTTCTCGGCAGTCAGCGCATACAGCATCTTCCTTGCCGAGGCTTCGGGCTTAGCCATCTTGCTAGTACTAGGTGTACCCGAACCTTCAACAGTCATCACTGCCTTATCCTTGTGCCTCTTATTGCGCTTCTTGCTCTTCTTCTGACTAGTGGATTCATCATCATCCTCTGAATCGACATTGATGCAGTCCTCCTCCCCAGGTAACTTTCTTCCCTCCTCCATCCAAGCACACTTATACACCAAGGTGTAAAGCTCCTTCACAGTCTTTGGGCAACCATACATTCATCTTGGAACGAATCCTGTGGTTTCTCACATTGGACTGGAAGGCGGCTATCACAGCTATTGGATGGATGTTCGAGATGTTCCTATGGACTCTATTGAATCTCTGCAAATACTTCCGGAGAGTATCTCCTTCTTTTTGTTGGCGGAGCTGCAAATCGCTGGGCCATCCTGGTTCTTGGTGGCCGCCAGTGAAGGCGCCAATGAACTCATGGCAAAGGTCATCCCATGATGAAATGGAGTTCTCCGGCAGGTGCGTCAGCCAGGACCTCACATTGGACTTGAGACCCAAAGGGATGTAATTGGCGAATACCTTCTCATCTCTTCCCCCGACAGCTTGAACAACGATGGTGTAGATGCTCAGAAACTCTACCGGATTTAGCCTTCCATCATACTTCTCGGGTATCTTTGGCTTGAACGTGCGAACAGACGGCCAATAGACTTGTCGCAGCTTATGAGTAAAGGTAGGGCACTCAACCTCGAAAGGTAAGCACCCTCCAATATCGAGCGCAGGCTAGTCGACGCCAGGACCACCGCACCCATAGGTCCGGCAGTGGTCGTCACGACATCGCTCAATGACAACGCGTGTGTATCCCCTTCGCCCATCCTACGGGGCTTGTCACCGGTCCGGACGTGCTCGAGGGTCAGAAGAGGCCATCGAGATGTCGTCAGGTTCATAATTATGTTGTGCTCACGCTGGCTGCTGTGGCAGGGACTGTACCACGGCGGTGGCCCCTTCCGTACAACCAGCAGCACGAGCCATCGTTGTTGTTTGGGGCCGTGGTGGGCCAGCTTGCTGCGAGCCCCCAGCCTCGGCGAAACCGAGCAGGCTCTGGATGGTGGCACGTCACTCGTCCATCTGCTCGGCTGCTGGCATGAAGCTTAGCAGCAGCTGAGCCCGTGATACGTCTCCAACGTATCTATAATTTTTTATTGTTCCATATTATTATATTACCAATTTTGGATGTTTATGGGCTTTACTTTACACTTTTATATCATTTTTGGGACTAACCTACTAACTGGAGGCCCAGCCCGAATTGCTGTTTTTTCTGGCTTATTCAGTGTTTCGAAGAAAAGGAATATCAAACGGAGTCCAAACGGAATGAAACCTTCGGAAGCGATCTTTTTGGAACAAATTCAAACCCGGAGACTTGGAGTGGATGTCAAGCAACAAACAAGGCAGCCACAAGGGTGCCCGGGGCGCCCCCTAGGGGTGGGCGTGCCCCCACCCTCGTGGGCCCCTCGAGCGTCAACCGACCTACTTCTTCCTCCTATATATACTCACGTACCCTGAAAACATCGGAGAGCACCACAAAAACGTAATTACACCACCGCAACCTTCTGTATCCGCGAGATCCCATCTTGCAGCCTTCGCCCGTGCTCCACCGGAGGGGGAATCGACCACAGACGGCCTCTACATCATCTCCAAGGCCGATCATATGAGTTGTGACTAGTTTACCACAGACCTTCGGGTCCATAGTTATTACCTAGATGGCTTCCTCTCTCTCTTTGATTCTCAATACAAAGTTCTCCTTGATCTTCTTAGAGATCTATTCGATGTAACTCTTTTTGTGGTGTGTTTGTCGAGATCCAATGAATTGTGGGTTTATGATCAAGTTTATCTATGAGAAATATTTGAATCTCCTCTGAATTCTTTTATGTATGATTGATTATCTTTGCAAGTCTCTTCGAATTATCAGTTTGGTTTGGCCTACTAGATTGATCTTTCTTGCAATGGGAGAAGTGCTTAGCTTTGGGTTCAATCTTGTGGTGTCCTTTCCCAGTGACAGCAGGGGCAACAAGGCATGTATTGTATTGTTGCCATCGAGGATAAAAAGATGGGGTTTATATCATATTGCATGAGTTTATCCCTCTACATCATGTCATCTTCCTTAATGTGTTACTCTGTTCTTAATGAACTTAATACTGTAGATGCAGGCAGGAGTCGGTCGATGTTGGAGTAATAGTAGTAGTTGCAGAATCGTTTCGATCTACTTGTCACGGACGTGATGCCTATATACATGATCATGCCTAGATAATCTCATAACTATGCATTTTTCTATCAATTTCTCAACAGTAATTTGTTCACTGAAAGGCTAGTTATCGACTAGAGGGGGGTGAATAGGAGATTTTTATAATAGTCTTCAAAACATGGGAGTTTCGAAGACAAACAATAGAAACGACACAATTCGTATGCAGCGGAAGGTAGGCTACACTAGACAAGCCATAGTCAAGTATTCAATGAAGTGAAAGCACAAAGACTATTAGCAGCTAGGTAGTAAAGATCAAGATGGAAGATAGTATGAAGCCAATCAGAACAGGTAGTCACACAGTGAAGTCAAACAGATAATGCAAGCAGGCAATGACTTCACGAAGACAAACTGTAAGTAGAGAGAAATGAGAGATAGAACCAGTAGCTTTAGGAGGATAGGGATTTGTTCGACCAGTTCCAGTTGCTGTGACAACTGTACGTCTGGTTAGGGAGGATGAGATTCAACTTAGAATACCATGTCTTCACCTTATTCCCCTTGAGCTAAGGATACCTAGTCCCCGCCCAATCACTCTGGTAAGTCTTCAAGGTAGACTTCCAAACCTTCACAGACTTTGTTCACCGGCAATCCACAATGACTCTTGGATGCTCAGAACGCGACGCCTAACCGGCTGGAGGATTCACAGTCCTCAAGTGTAACAAGTCTTCGGATCACGCGGACAGAAAGACGTCAGTGATGCCAATCAGTCTTTGGGCTCTGGGTCGTTTGGGCTTTGTCCTCGCAAGGAATCTCTCTCGAAAGCTTCGGCGGTGGGTTGCTCTCAAACGACAAAAGACGTGTACTAACTCTGAGCAGCCACCAATTTATGGGGTAGGGGGTGGGCTATCTATAGCCACTGGGCAACCCAACCTGATTTGTCCGAAATGACCCTGGGTCACTAAGGAACTGACACATGTCGCAACAGTCAGATTTCAAGCACACGCGACAGCTTGACTTGGGCTACAGGTAAAGCTGACTCATCTGACTCTGGATAAGATTTGCTCTCATTGTATTCACTCGAAGACATAGGATTTGGTTGAGAATTACTTCAGTCACTTTGACTTTGTTCACTTGGACCCCACTTAACGGTGCGGTGGTTCTATGACTCAATAAAGAAGAAAAGGAAACAACGAAACAACTAAGTCTTCGCGCTCCATAGTCTTCACTCGATGTCTTCTCATGTCATAGTTTTCAACGTGAATAGCTTCACAGACCACCCTTTTCTTCATTGTCTTCACACATTTTAAGGGGTCATCTCCTGTAGGTAAACCGAATCAATGAGGGACTACTACCTGTGTTATCCTGCAATTCTCACAAACACATTAGTCCTCAACCAGGTTTGTCGTTAATACTCCAAAACCAACTAGGGGTGGCACTAGATGCACTTACATTCACCCACCGTAATACTTATGCTATCTTGAGAGAAGCAACGAGTGAAACCTATGGCCCCGGTCTATCTTTTATCATATAAGTTTTCCATCTACTTTTATTTGCATCTTTTACTTTCCAATCTATATCATAAAAATACCAAAAATATTTATCTATCTTATTATCTATATCAGATCTCACTTTTGCAAGTTACCGTGAAGGGATTGACAACACCTTTGTTGCATTGGTTGCGAGGTTCTTGTTTGTTTGTGTAGGTGCGTGGGACTTTTGTGGAGCCTCCTACTGGATTGATACCTTGGTTCTCAAAAACTGAGGGAAATACTTACGCTACTTTGCTGCATCACCCTTTCCTCTTCAAGGAAAACCAACGCAGTGCTCAAGAGGTAGCAAGAAGGATTTCTGGCGCTGTTGCCGGGGAGGTCTCAAGTCAAGACATTCCAAGTACCGATCACAAACTCATCTCCCTCGCATTACATTATTTGCCATTTGCCTCTCGTTTTCCTCTCCCCCACTTCACCCTTGCCGTTTCATTCGCCCTCTTTTTACTGTTCGCCTTCCCGTTGCCATGGCCGAATCAAAAAGAACTAAGGGTTCTTTCTAGGGTTTTAGTACCTTGGACAGTCCCTCTATCCTCTCTATGCTCATAAATAATGGTGCTATGGAAAGACCTACCGGGTTCACCAATGAGAGTTTGAATAATTTTGATGAAGATGACTCCGGAATTTTTCGTTATTTACTTGATGAGTCTTTGAAAGATGCTTGGGATAGGTTATTAAGGATTCGGGCTAGCTATGTGCCACAATATCTTGAGGTTTACTTAAAAAGTTTATATGTTGGCTTACCCGCTTCTTTCAAGAAAGTTCTAGATTCTATTTTTGAAGGAGGTTTTCTTGAAGGGGATGCTATAGATACCTATGAAAAAAATGAAAACTATATTTGGGCATCCCATGAATGATAAGGTTGAATCTACCACTCTTTTATGCTTTTATCAAAATGAAATTATTAAAGAGATGAAGGCTAGCTTAGATGCAAATTTCCGTAACATGCTTAATCTTACTTCCTCCATTAATGGCAATGTACTTTCCCAAAATAGAAGGATGAATGCCACAGAAAGGAAATTCTCTCTTTTCTTTCCTAATAGGAAAGATGGCACTACTTAAGTCTATTCTCGCTTTTATGCCTAGCTAGGGTCGTTAAATGATAGCGCTAGTTGGGAGGCAACCCAATTTTATTTTTGTTTCTTACTTTTTCCTTCTGTTTAGTAATAAATATTTCATCTAGATTCTGTTTAGATGTGTTTTCATGTTTTAATTAGTGTTTGTGCCAAGTAGAACTTATAGGATAACCTACGGTGGTAGTTAATTTGATTCTGCTGAAAAACAGAAGCCTTTGCACGCACGAAAATAATTTTAGTAAATCACAGAGACGTGATTTTGCATTGATTCTTTTTTATGTAGATCAATAGACAAATTTCCCAGGACTTCCTATTTTTGTAGGAGTTTTAGAGTTCCAGAAGTATTCTAAAGTTACAGATTGCTACAAACTGTTCTGTTTTTGACAGATTCTGTTTTTCGTGTGTTGTTTGCTTGTTTTGATGCATCTATGTCTAGTCTGGGGGGGTATGAACCATAGAGAAGTTGGAATATAGTGGGTTTAACACCAATATAAATAAAGAATGAGTTCATTGTAGTACCTTATGTGGTGGTTTTTCTTTCTTGCACTAACGAAGCTTATGAGATTTCCTGTTGAGTTTTGTGTTGTGAAGTTTTCAAGTTTTGGGTAAAGATTTGATGGACTATGGAATAAGGAGTGGCAAGAGCCTAAGCTTGGGGATGCCCATGGAACCCCAAGATATTCAAGGATAACCAAAAGCCTGAGCTTGGGGATTCCCCGGAAGGCATCCCGTCTTTCGTCTTCATCTATCGGTAACTTTACTTGGAGCTATATTTTTATTCACCACATGATATGTGTTTTGTTTGGAGCGTCTTGTATGATATTAGTCCTTGCTTTTTAGTTTACCACAATCATCCTTAATGTACACACCTTTTGGGAGAAACCCACTTGATTTGGAATTTATTAGAATACTTCATGTGCTTCACTTATATCCTTTGAGCTAGATAGTTATACTCTATGTGCTTCACTTATATCTTTTAGAGCACGGCGGTGGCTTAATTTTGTAGAAATTGTTGATCTCTCATGATTCACTTATTTTATTTTGAGAGTCTTTTAGAACAGCATGGTATTTGCTATGGTTATAAAATTGGTCCTAGAATGATGGGCATCCAAGTTGGGTATAATAAAAACTATCATAGAAAGTGAATTGGGTGCTATGATCAATTTGATGCTTGATAATTGTTTTGAGATATGAGGATGGTGATATTAGAGTCATGCTAGTTGGGTAATTATAAATTTGATGAATATTTCTGTTGAAGTTAGTGATTCCCGTAGCATGCACGTATGGTGAACCGCTTTGTGATGAAGTTGGAGCATAATTTATTTATTGATTGTCTTCCTTATGAGTGGCGGTCGGGGATGAGCGATGGTCTTTTCCTACCAATCTATCCCCTAGGAGCATGCACGTAGTACTTTGTTTTCAATGGCTTGTAGTTTTTTGCAATAAGTATATGAGTTCTTTATGACTAATGTTGAGTCCATGGATTATATGCACTCTCACGCTTCCACCATTGCTAGCCTTTCTTGTGTCGCACAAGTTTCGCCGGTACCATACACCCACCATATACCTTCCTCAGAACAGCCACCATACCTACCTATTATGGCATTTCCAAAGCCATTCCGAGACATATTGCCATGCAACTTTCCACCGTTCCGTTTATTATGACACGCATCATCATTGTCATATTGTTCTTTGCATGATCATTTAGTTGACATCGTATTTGTGGCAAAGCCACCTTCATAATTTCCATACATGTCACTCTTGATTCATTGCATATCCCCATACACCACCGGAGGCATATTTTGTTTTACATATCGAGTTGTAATCTTGAGTTGTGAGTAAATAAAAGTGTGATGATCTTCATTATTAGAGCATTCTCCCAAGTGAGGAAAGGATGATGGAGACTATGATTCCCCCACAAGTCGGGATGAGAATTTGGACTTTACAAAAAAAAGAGAAAGGCCAAAAAAAAGAGAAAGGCCAAACAAATAAAAAAATGAGAGAAAAAGAGAGAAGGGACAAAGCTACTATCCTTTTACCACACTTGTGCTTCAAAGTAGCACCATGATCTTCATGATAGAGAGTCTCCTATGTTGTCGCTTTCATACTAGTTAGAATTTTTCATTATAGAACTTGGCTTGTATATTCCAATGATGGGCTTCCTCAAAACGCCGTAGGTCTACGTGAGCAAGAAAGTTGTATGCACACCCACTTAGTTTCTTTTGTTGAGCTTTCATACATTTATAGATCTAGTGCATCAGTTGCATCGCAATCCCTACTCAGTCACATTAATATCTATTAATGGGCATCTCCATAGCCCGTTGATACGCCTAGTTGATGTGAGACTATCTTCTCTTTTTTTGTCTTCTCCACAACCACCATTTCTATTCCACATATAGTGCTATGTCCATGGCTCACCCTCATGTATTGCGTGAAAGTTGAAAAAGTTTGAGATTACTAAAGTATGAAACAATTGATTGGCTTGTCACCGGGGTTGTGCATGATTAAATACTTTGTGTGATTATGATAGAGCATAGCCAGACTATATGATTTTGTAGGGATAACTTTCTTTAGCCATGTTATTTTGAGAAGACATGATTGCTCTGTTAGTATGCTTGAAGTATTACTATTTCTTATGTCAATATGAAGTTTTATTTTGAATCATTTGGATCTGAACATTCATGCCACAATAAAGAAAATTATATTGAGAATTATGCTAGGTAGAATTCCACAGCAGAAAATTCTGTTTTTATCATTTACCTACTCGAGGACGAGCAGGAATTAAGCTTGGGGATGCTTGATACGTTTCCAACGTATCTATAATTTTTGACTGTTCCATGCTACTATATTACCCGTTTTGGATGTTTATGGGCTTTACTTTACACTTTTATATCATTTTGGGACTAACCTACTAACCGGAGGCCCAGCCTGAATTGCTTTTTTTGCCTATTTCAGTGTTTCGAAGAGAAGGAATATCAAACAGAGTCCAAATGGAATGAAACCTTTGGGAGCGATCTTTTTGGAACAAATGCAAACCTGGAGACTTGGAGTGGACGTCATGCAACAAACGAGGCGGCCACGAGGGTGCCCGGCGCGCCCCTTGGGGGTGGGCGCGCCCCCACCCTCGTGGGCCCCTCGAGCGTCAACTGACCTAATTCTTCCTCCTATATATACTCTCGTACCCTGAAAACATTGGACAGGACCACGAAAATCTAATTCCACCGCCGCAACCTTCTGTATCCGCGAGATCCCATCTTTGAGCCTTCGGTGGCGCTCCGCCAGAGGGGGAATCAACCATGGAGGGCCTCTACATCATCTCCAAGACCTCTCCTATGAGTTGGGAGTAGTGTACCACAGACCTTCCGGTCCATAGTTATTAGCTAGATGGCTTCTTCTCTCTCTTTGAATCTCAATACAAAGTTCTCCTCGATATTCTTGGAGATCTATTCGATGTAACTCTTTTTGCGGTGTGTTTGTTGAGATCGATGAATTGTGGGTTTATGATCAAGTTTATCTATGAGAAATATTTGAATCTCCTCTTAATTATTTTATGTATGATTGGTTATCTTTGCAAGTCTCTTCAAATTATTAGTTTGGTTTGGCCTACTAGATTGATCTTTCTTGGAATGGGAGAGGTGCTTAGCTTTGGGTTCAATCTTGCAGTGGCCTTTCCCAGTGACAGCAGGGGCAGCAAGGCACGTATTGTATTGTTGCCATCGAGGATAAAAAGATGGGGTTTATATCATATTGCATGAGTTTATCCCTCTACATCATGTCATCTTTCTTAATGCGTTACTCTGTTCTTCATGAACTTAATACTCTAGATGCAGGCAGGAGTCGGTCGATGTGTGGAGTAATAGTAGTAGATGCAGAATCGCTTCGATCTACTTGTCACGGACGTGATGCCTATATACATGATCATGCCTAGATAATCTCATAACTATGCACTTTTCTATCAACTGCTCGACAGTAATTTGTTCACCCACTGTAATACTTATGCTATCTTGAGAGAAGCCACTAGTGAAACCTATGGCCCCCGGGTCTATCATTTATCATATAAGTTTTCCATCTACTTTTATTTGCATCTTTTACTTTCCAATCTATATCATAAAAATACCAAAAATATTTATCTTATCTTATTATCTCTAACAGATCTCACTTTTGCAAGTTACCGTGAAGTTATTGACAACCACTTTATTGCTTTGGTTGCGAGGTTCTTGTTTGTTTGTGTAGGTGCGTGGGACTTTTGAGGAGCCTCCTACTGGATTGATACCTTGGTTCTCAAAAACCGAGGGAAATACTTATGCTACTTTTCTGCATCACCCTTTCCTCTTCAAGGAAAACCAACGCAGTGCTCAAGAGGTAGCAGCCAGTGCCATGGCGTCCGTAGGCGTACTCGGCATGGTTGATGACGACATAGATCGTACCGTCGCTCGGCTCCTAACGATGCCAGCAGCAACAGTACCACGTCCCCGCTGTTGTGAGGCAGCCACCTAGATGGCATGGTGGAGTGGTGAAGGCACTTGAGGGCCAGCGGTTCCGTTGGGCGCAGCGATGTGGTCGACATGCTCCGGGGGAGGCGCACATGCCGCGGTCGCTGCTATGAAGGGGGCGCCCAGAGGGCAGCGATTCGTCCCGGACCAAGCGCCATCACTGCGGTTGTGCCCATCAGCGAGAGGAAGGAGTGTGGACGGAGTAATCCCTTCACCCGTACCTTGAGGAGCGTGGCCGTCACGGTCTTGCTGATGTTGCTCTCCTCCGGTGTCTCCCCCTCCTGCCTCGACCGCGAGCAAAGTGGTGATGGTGCCGCCTGCTCTGACCACATCCCCAGCAGCGTCCACATCCCCACGTGCTTCCGCACCTCCCGTAGCATTGGTGGCTGTGGGTGGCGGAGCCTTTGAGGTGGACGGGTGAGCTGAAGCACCGGATTTCGCCTTGGGCGCCATGGTTGATGGCGTCATCGAAGATGAAGATGGCGATTAAGACGACATGCTGCACACGCTTTCATGTTCGCGCAGGTAATCCCCCTACACTAGAACAAAAATACACTTCCGTGATGATACGTGTTTGTCATAGTAGGTCGCATTTTTTGTCATGCATGTACCTCCATGACGATTTTATGACAGAATCAAGATAGTCATACCTGCGCTGTCATAGAAGTGTTCCGTGACATTACCAAAATTATCATCACGGAAGTGTCCACTTCCATGACGATAAATCGCGTGTCACAGAAGTGCTTTCATCAAGGGTGACCGACACGTGGCATCCACCATAACGGAACATCTTTAAGCTATCAGGTTGGGTTCTGGATCCGATAACCCGTTAACAGCCCCGACCAATGGGGATTTTCCACATGTAAAATCATCATTGGCTGGAGGAAACATGTGTCAGCTCATCGTTAGGACAGATGTCATCCACACATTGGACAAAAGGCGCCTATGATACATCGACACGTGGCACGACCCAACAGAGTCCCATTCCTGTGAAAAGGCCGGCCTGTTTGACTTGGTCAAAAGGTGGCGGGCCGCCCCATGGAAAGCCTATTAACGGCCTATTCGCATATAGCCCATTTACAACCTGCTAACCCAAGACCTGTTACGCCCTATCCGAATTAGGCCCAGTAGCGTCATCTGGGCCATCCAATACGATTCCAGCCCGTTTTCACCTCTAGCCCATGTATGGCCCATGACGTCTTTTGGCCCATATGAGGCCCTTTATAACTCTTGGCCCATTAACGGCCCATGGTGAAACGGGCCCGTAATGAACAGTGTATCACTTTACACCCATTAACGGCCCGTGGTGAAACTGGCCCGTAATGAACAGTGTATCACTTTATACCCATTAACGGCCCATTATTATGTTGGGCCGTTTCCAGCCCATGTTATCTTTCGGCCTTCTCAGAGCCCATTTATTCTTCGGCTCATTTCCAGCATTTGTTTACTTACGGCCCGTTACTGCCATTTTCTGCTTGTGGGCCAAATTCAGCCCGTGGTTACAGTCAGCCCGTTTGTGGTCCGTTAATACGTTGGGCCGTTTTCATAGTGTCATCAAATATGGCCTATTAATGATGGCCCGTTATGGTCGGCCCTTGAACAGACGATTCCAACTCTAGCCCGTTTATGGCCATAATGCGGTCTGTTTGGCCGATGTTTGGCCAATCAATCATACGGCCCGTATAAGGCCCATTGATGATACGGCCCGTAGAAGGCCCGTTTCTACGGCCCGTAGAAGGCCCGTTATTACGGCCCGTAGAAGGCCCATTGTTTCTATGGCCCGTAGAAGGCCCACTGTTTCTACAGCCCGTAGGAGGCCCAGTGTCACTACAGTAAATATTAGCCCATGGTTATTGTGGCCTAGTTTTAAAAATAGGTTATTGCAGCCACTAGCAAACCGCGTAAAAAGAACTGCAATGACTACAAGCAAACAAATAAACAAGACAACAAGGAAATAAATTAGCAAGCAACTAACGCTGGGCTATCACGGCTAGTACACATATTACATCCACTAGGCATCAAAGTTCGCACCAGTGCAAATATAGGGAACAAAGCACCATATCATATACACTGGTTGTCAAAGTTGGCGACCAGCGCAAATAAACGCCGCAGCAAAACAAATCCAGAACTGAAACCACTTCAGAAGATCTCAAGAAAAAATATCCTGGGTACCCATAATGCTGGCAAGATGCTTAGCAAGCTTATTAACTTTCTCTTGTTTGGCGCTTAAATCCTCCAGCGCTTGTTGTTGCACCAGGAATTATGCATCTGAATTCTGCAGGGAGTTCCTCAGTCCTTCAGCTTCCTATCGCAGCACATCTGATCGTTGTCTTTCAACTTGAAGTTGAGACTCAAGAAGACGAACTGATTCAGGCAGCGAGTTCGAAGAGCTTGTGCCAGTAGTAGTGGCCAGTAACTCGAACACTACATCAAGATAGGACTTTTGGGTTCTCTCACTGTCGTCAAGATAATTTTTATCAGCTTTCTTGGAGACCAACAGGGATGTCTCACTATCTTGAACCTTATCTGCATTACTTCCTTTACCATTGCATAACGCGGTACTGTTCTCCAATATTTTGTCCGCATTCTAAAAGAGAAACAAGCAGACACATCACATGTTTACATGTTGTATATGAAACTCAGTTTGGTAAATGATTTCAGTAGTAAAGTGGACAGGTAACAGCATGAAACAAACATATATCTATGTACCATGGTCACTTTATGGTCTATATCATTCTAGTTTTTGTTGCCAAATCAAGATAGTGACATAGTTCAAATAATATTTGTTCAAGACAAAGTAGAATAGACAGAATATAAGTGTGGGAAACTTTAGAGCAATAACAACACTTGTAATGTGCATGACATGAGAACATAATTGTTTATTCAATTGAAACTGAAATCAACATAGAGCAGGTTACAACAGCAAACCAGTTAAAGAAACAGGTTTAAAACATACCTGTTGTGCCATTGGAGTTTCAATTCCATCCTTCAAATTTGAAAAATAGTTGGTATGAGTAAATACAGTAATGCAAGAGCAAAGGAGTATGAACCATAGCTACAGAACCTAGCCTGAGAACAAATCTTCTTCTCCTTTAAGCATTGAGTTGGGATTCGGAGTGGTGGTCCTCGTGCTTTGGGCACTGCAGTTCCCTTACTAACTGCTCGTGTTTGGGTGCTCTATGGTGGAGACGGTGCTGTGTCAACTGGAACTGGGTTACTATCTACCGGGGTTGGGGTTAGAAGGGGTGTAGCTGGTTCTCTGTCCAACTGGGTAGGGGTACAATCTGCGAGAGTCTGGGTTATGTGTGGTGGATCTGGTCCTTGGGCAAGTACAACCGTGGTTCTATCTGCATCTACTGGTAGCACTATCTTTTCTAAAGACCGTGTTGTTACTCCCTTAGATACTGCCATCACCCTCTCCAATTCAAATGACTGATAAACAACAAAAGTAATTGAAAGTATAGACATTGTATGATAGAATGCAATGGATAGTGGGGAATAAAAGAGGGCATGAAATAATTCATATTTATGTTTTCTAACCAAACAGGATAGCATGACACAATTTCACATATATGATGGCTAACTAAACAGGATAGCATGACACAATTTCACGTTATGATGGCTAACTAAAAAAGATGGAAAGACATAGTTCAAAATATGAGACTATGTAAACAGGATGACATGATATAACTATATAATGTGTTTATTAAATAGATTGGCATGCCATAATTCACATACATTCACGGATAGAATGCCATAATTCAAAATATGATGACTGTAAACACTAAACAGGATGAGATGATATAACTAGATGATGTCTTTATTAAATGGGTTGCCATGCCATAATTCAGATAGATGATGTGTATGTACTATGTAAACATGATGGCAGATATAATTCAAATATATGATTTATATAGTAAGCAAGTAAGCAGATGGGAATCCCTATATGATGTAAAATGTAAGCAATGCAAGACAACATGCATGACATGGGTAATATAACCCTGTCAAGTTTGCTCATAGACCTCGGGGGGGGGGGGGAATAGGACTGGTCATCAGTCCCTGAATCCTCCTATGAGGAGCTCTCTGTAACCAGCAAGATGTCTGCTTCAGCAGGTAGCATTGTCTTCTCTGAATACCTTGTTTTCACTCCAGATACTTCCATCACCGCTTCAAATGGCTGATGCACAGGAAGAGTAGTTGAATATACAAACGTTGTCGACAAATGGAACACGTAATACAAAAAAATGATAGCATGATATAATTCACATACATGATGATTGGCTAAACAGCATGGCATTGCATAATTCACATATATAATGCCTTTGCAACAAGATAGCATTTTATAATTCACATATATAATGTCTTGCAAGAAGATGGCAATGCATAATTCACATATATGGTAATTAGACACTGAACAGGTGGCATTCACACAAAGCATGTCTAAACTAATCAAATGACATAGCAATGCGAGACACCATACGCACGATATGAGCAACATAACCCTGCCAAGTTAGAGCATACACCCCGAGGGGGGGAATAGGACTGGTCATCTGTCTCTGAATCCTCCTCTAAGGAGCTATCCGTAACCAACGAGATATGTGCTTTGTCAGATAGCATAGTCTGCTCTGAAGACCTTGTTTTCACTCCAGAATTTGCCATCACCGTGTCAAATGGCCGATGCACATGAAGAGCAGTTGAATGTACTAACATTGTTGAAAAATGTAATATGTAACGAAAAAAAAGGATGGCCTGATATAATTTACATATAAGATGACTGGCTAAGCAGGATGGCATTGCAAAATTCACATATATGATGCCTGGCTAAACAAGATGGTGTTGCATAATTCACATAAACGATGAATAAACTAAACAGATGGCATTCGCACAAAGCATGTCTAAACTAAGCAGATGACATATTTGATGTATAAAGTAAGCAATGCAAGGCACCATATGCATGATATAACCAATGTCAGCATGCCAAGTTAGAGCAAAGACCTCAGGGGGTAAATAGGAGTTGTCTTCTCCTTCTGAATCCCCCTTAGAACAGATATCTTCCTCTCGATTAGAATCCTAAATGCGTCGAGGGGGGATGCCTTTGCGCCTACCATGGAGCGACATCTGCTTGAAATTTTATTGCCACGCAAGGCTCATCTCTTTTGCTCTACATGTTCAGTTCCATTGTTTACAATAATGGTCATTCATAGGAATAAAACATAGTGAGATTATGTAAGGAGTGTATGCAGAAATCTAGAGTGATGGTAGCAACCTGTGGATAGACCCAAAACCAATAATAGCAGGCAAATAATGGCTTCAGTTAAAAAATACAGATAATGGCTTCTTTACTGATTGTTTCCCACCCAACATGAAACTCATAGTAGACACCGGAGATTAACCAGATAGTAGATATATACTATTGATTGCAGCTCCGATATGTACCCCACAATCATTTAAAAACTCAAGTTTGACCATAGTTCGGAGCTGACTCAGAGTCTAATCGGTGAACGGGACGATAAAGTAGCATGTAATATTAAGCGATGCATAACGTAAGCAGACATGAAAGAGTGCGACCTCTCTTGCGGACCCGTGTAGTCCTCGAGGTCATCTGCTTGGTTGATGATGGTAATGCAGTTTTCATGGCTGCCGGCGGCGGGGAAGAAGATCTGAGGTGGCGAAAGGTAGTCTGGAGGCCGGATCCCTGCTGTGCTGGACCCTTCTGTCGTTGGAGCAGCTGAGCTGGGGTGGACGATGGCGCAGCAGGAGCGGGACAAACCACGCAAGGTTTTCTTTGACAACTATCTGTAAGAGAAGTAATTATGTAAGGGCTCGTTTGAATTGGAGGATTCCAACAATGCAGGGATAGAAAATAGACAGGAATAGGATAGGAATGCATGTGCAAAATAGAGAATTTAAAAACACATGATTTCTGCCAATCTGGGTGTTTGATTCACAACAATTGGAAGATCACAAGATGCAAAGAAGCATGGTGAGATTAAGTCAAACCACAAGAAAATGTACGGTTATAATGCTATTATGCTACTATCTCTTAGTCTTTTGCTTCATGAATAGGAATTTGAAAAGGAGGACAAGTGAAAATTAAAATTCCTACATTTTTTCTTTCAAGGAGACACTAAAGGAACAAATCCTACAGTTTTCCTTTGCTCCATTCCTTTGAACCAAAATCATGAATAGTAGTACCATAGGAAACTTTCCAATTCCTATGTTTTTCATTCACTTTTCCTTTCAAGCACTGGCGATTCTAGTAGGCAGGCTTGAGCAAGGAAAAGACTACACTAAAAAATGTTTTTGTGCTACTTCTATTACTTTGGACCTAGGCCACTGCCCTACTAGCTCAACTCCCAAGGCCATCGACAAATGCACAGCTCAAACATGCAGAGATAAATAATGATGGTGTTCAAGAGAGTCCATCATGGAAAGCTAAGTTGCCTGGTACCTCACTACTTGTCATATAGTAGGATAAAATAATCGTACTTCCCGTTACTACGTGTGCTCAGTGGACAATATATATAACATGTAGAGTAAAAAAGAGATGCAACAAGTGTACAACCTCTTTGGCGAAGCCATGTCAATCTCAGCGTGATTGGGTTGGCCGGTGAGGATGCTCCGGCGAACTTGGCTGTCGGAGGAGGGGAAGAAGATCTTAGGCGTCTGGAGATGGATCCGGAGGTACTGCTCCGCTGTGATGGAGGGTTTCGTCGTTGGAGCAGCTCCGGTGAGTTGTACAACGCCGAGGCTGAAGCAGGACAAGAGAGACAACGTTAACCTGAGTGGAATTCTAATAGCATCTCCAATACATGACGTAAAATACATAACCACAAAGTGCTAGATGTAAAATACATCAGCCGCTCATCTCTGAACTTAACTATCGAAACTGAATTTAACTATCAAAACTAAACTTAACTGTCGAAACTGAACTTAACTGTCGAAACTAAATTTTCATGTCAAAACTGAATTTTCCTGTCGAAACTGAACGCACTAGCAAGATGAGGCTACATGTCGGTCGACTCACTTTTTCATCTCTGGTCTGTCGATTTTGCAGCCGTTGGATACGAAATCAAGGGCTTGCAGTTCATCTTCAACCTCCACCCCCCCTGAGCCGCCAGCTACCACCGGCCAAACAGCAGCCCCTCGTTGCCCGCGACCGGCGGTGCGCTGCACCGCCTGACCCAAAAAAACTCCCCACCACTGGTCCGCCGCTGCCCCGGCCATCCCTCTAGGCCCCCCCATGCCGAGCTTTTTCTCCGGCGATCCCCACACCACCGCCCTGCCACCACCGGCGACCACCGCCCCCACCCTGAACCCTAAGATACATAGTGGGGTACCTCTCCGGTGAGCCCCCCTCCCCGCTGCGGCTGGTTGTTCCTTCACCCCGGTGAGCCCCCCACCCCCTGAAAATCAACTGACCCAAAAGATGATTCAGTCGACTGAAGTGTAGCTAAATCGGAGCAACATCACAACCAAGAGCAAAAGCGAGAGCAGCAGCGCGAGCAAGAGCAATAGCAAGAGCAGACCAGGCAAGGGACAAAGAGCAAGAGCAGAGCAGCAGCGCGAGTGAGAGCTAAAGGAGCAGCAGCTCCTACTGATGTGGACGTCGCTGCCGAGGGAGCGACGTCGTGGAGGAAGTGGACGGCGACACCGCCGTGGATGGAGCCGCGCCGTGTCGGCTCGGGACCGAGCACCGACAACACCATGAGATCGAATCATGAAGAAAATGTGGCAATTAGTGTACAACCTGTTTGGTGGCGCCGATTAGGCCACAACTTCATTCGAGGAAACAGTGATGACGATGCTCTTCCGGTGGTGCAGGTGAAGATGGTGCTGTGGGAATGGAGGTGGCACGAAAGACGAGGGGAACATCGGGGCAACTCCTTGGAGGTGGAGGACGGGGTGGCTGAACCGGCGGGACAACGAGATCAACGACGGATCCTCATCCGGTACGATGTATGAGGGACATCGAGGTGTTGCTGTGGACGACATCGTCGGGGAAGAAGCTCCGACTGGGTGGCGGACGGAGCAGGGTGTGGGGCTTCGTCGCCGGTTTTCGTGGCCTCGGTGTACGAATGGGTGGGCGGATGGGATGGCAGTGGGGAACCATGGCTTAGGGACGCGCTTGTCCGAAATGTGGGGAAAGCTACGAAAGTACCCCCACCAATTTGAGGCGGTTCTTTCGGTTCAAGGGTACCACGGGTATTTCACGTGTCGGGATTTCGCAGGAGGTGGGAGTTTTCATGCGCGTTGTAATTTCGGAATAGCAAGGCTGTCACATCCCTAGCTTTGCTATGCACTTGGGCTAGCTTGGTTGCTGCATCATGTCTAAATTTCTTTTAAACTTGAAATGGGGATGACAAACCCTAGCACTAAATAAAATGCAATTAGGATCAAAATAAAAATATTTTCAATGAACCCAGAATGCCCTTTAGAAAAGTTCATTATTTTTGTTAAAGGTGAATACCTCTGCCAAAAATGATGCACATATTTCTAGGCCATTCTGGATTTTTGAATTAAATCTTATTGTATTTGACTTTGGGCATTTAAATACTATAAATAATTTAAATGTTCAAATAAATGTTGGAAATTGTTAAGGGTCACTGAAATAATTCAGAAAGCACCCATAATTGTTTCCAGGATTTTATGAAATGGTTTGGTATTATTACTAAATCAAAACAAATAGCAAAAACTAGAAAACAGAAAAGAATAGAAAAACAGAAATAGAATTAGAAAGAGAGGAACCTTACCTGACTTACCTGCCTGGCCCAACTCCTGTTCTGGCCCAGCCCACCACCGCAGCTCCTCCTGTTGTCTTCCTCCTCAGACAAAAGGACGAGCGTGTGGCCGCGGCGCGCGCGCACGCGCCCGAGCCACCTCCTGCTTGCCGCCCCGCCCTGGATCGGCTAAGGATGCCACGACACCCCCCTGAATCCCCACTCTCTCTCTCTCGAGCATTCCCCCTCTGGCCCCTCTCTCCCTCGCTCCTCTGCTCCCAGCTGAACGCTCCCGCCGGCCATCGCAGATCGCCCGCGAGGCCACGATCGATGCAGCGCTGCTCCACCTTTTCCCCGAGCTCCGCAAAGTCCCTCCCGTCCTCTACACCAAGTCACGCATCACGGGAGGCCCTGCATCGCCGCCAACGCGCCGTCTTCAACCTCTGGATCCGGCGGCCCCCTCCGGTCAATTTGCGGCCTCAGCGTGTCGCCGGCTACACCGAGTTGCTCCCCTTCACCGCTGTGAGCTCCTCTTCGTTCTCCCCCTCTCCCCACCATCGATTGCATCCCCTAGACGTTGTTTCTGTGATGGCCGAGAGCTCGCTGACGCCGCCGTGAAGCTCGCCGTTGCTAGCGACCCCTGCTGACCATGAAGAGCACCTGGACGAGTTCGACACGTCCCGCAGATGCTTCCCAACTGCCTAGCTTGTTCGTTTGCATGCTGCAGCCCCACGCCCGACCGAGCCCGAGCGCCGCCGCCGCCAAAGCTCGTCGCCGGCATGATTCCGGCGACCCCCGTGTCCAACTCCCCTTCTCCTAGATGTGGGCAAGCAAGGGCTATGCCCTGGTGCCATCGGCACGTTCATCCGACGCCCACAGCGCAATTTCGGCGAGCCGCCGCCGCACCGTGAGGTCGCCGGCGTCCAACTCCGGTGACTGGTGATGTGGCACCATCATTAGCGCCTAACCAACCCCCTAGTGTCGCTGACGTACGGGCCCAGCCCTGCTGACACTTTAATTAGGGTTAGCTTAATACTAATTGACCCAGTTAACTAACTGTGCCACTGACGTGTGGACCCCACACGTCAGTTTTGACCAGGGCCGGGTCAGTTGACTGCTGACGTCATAGTGACACAGTGCTGATGCAATAAGTCGCAATAGGTCGTTTTCTGGATTTAATTTAATTCTGAAAATTCCAGAAAATGCTTTAAACTTCTAAAAATCATATAAATTCAACCGTAACTCGGAATGAAATAATTTATATATGAAAAATGATCAGAAAAATCCAATCTATCCATCTATACCATTTTCATGCATGTTAGCACAACTTATAGTTGCTGTTTAGCACAAATCATATTAATGGCATTTAAACCCTCACATATGGAGTTTGAATTTGAATCCTGGATTCAAACCAACTCCATTTAACTTGCTGCTAGTTGCATTAGCCATCAACAGCATATTGCCATGTCATAATCATGCATCATATTGTGCATTGCATTGATTGTGTTTCTTCCTTGTTTGTCGGTATTTGTCCCCTCTCAGTAGACGATGTTCCGACAATGAGATCGATGACACCGATGAAGAGCTATATCATCTTCAGAAGTGCCAGGCAAGCAAAACCCCCTTGTTCATTCCGATACAACCCTACTCTCTTGCTCCTGCTCTCTTTTACTGCATTAGGACAACACCGATTCAACTGTTACATGTTGCGGTAGTTGAACCCCTTTATCCTCTGCATGACCTGTCATTGCCATAGTAAATAGATGAAACCCACTAGCATGAGTGGGAGTTGTTTGAGCCCTGTTGTGCCTACTCGTTCATGCTTGTTTGTCATGCCTGCTACTACTTAGAGTTGAGTCAGGTCTGATTCATCGGGGATAAATCAGAGGTGTGTGAACATGTCCTACCGTTGAGAGCTAAGTGTGTGAACACGATTTGGTAAAGGTAGCGGTGAGAGGCCATGTAGGAGTACATGGTGGGTTGTCTCATTGCAGCCGTCCTCAGGAACTGAGTTCTGTGTTTGTGATCCATGACCAGTTACTACCACACATTGGGTTCCGGTAACTCGACCCCTCTCGACTTATTAATCAACATGATCTCTGTCCAGGAGTTGCAACTAGTTTCTGGTGTTTGTAGGTAGTGTTAGTAGTCTACCAAGTGGCACCCGGTACAGGTGGGCTTCGGACAGACTAGGCACAGTGGCACGGTGTACCAAGTGGCACCCGGATGGTGGGCTTGGGAACCCTGCTCACATCGTTTGGGGCCGTGAGCGACACCCCGGCCGGATCTCCTTGCGGATGGAACCCGAATAGGCGATAAACCTGGACGAGAGACTTGTATGGTTAGTCAGGTCGTGGCCGACTCCCTCGCCCGGCTTCCGCTTGAAGGTTGCCGAGGTACATGACGTGTACAGGGCGATAAGTGGCGAGAGTGTGTGTGAAGAAGTACACCCCTGCAGGGTTATCATTATCTATTCGAATAGCCGGATTCCTCGGATATGGAAACTTGGACCCCTTGCATAGTTCATAGACAAGTGAAAGTGGATACTTTAAAATACGCAAGATAAGCGTGAGTGCTATGGATGGTGTTCTCGTAGGGAGACGGGAGCGGATCCATAGTGGTGTATTGATATGGTGAATATGTGGACTCGTGTGCGCCACCTCAAAAGAGTTACTTGCAGTCGTAGTTCAGGATAGCCACCGAGTCAAAGCTGGCTTGCTGCAGTTAAACCCCACCATCCCCTTTGTTGATAATGATGCATATGTAGTTAGATCTGATGTAAGTCTTGCTGGGTACATTTGTACTCACGTTTCTTAATTTATGTTTTTGCAGAGAGACTTCAGTCTCGCTAGTAGTACCGCGTGGACTTCGACGTTTAGCTTGTTACCTCAGCTACGATCTTGTGCCCTCGGCAGGATCTGGTAGATAGTCAGGCTTCTTAGCCTTTTTCATTTGTAGATGTCTATACCCAGACATGTTAAGCTTCTGCTTGTGCTTTGACTTGTATGCTCTGATTGTTGGGTCATGAGACCCATGTTTGTAATATCTCGCTCCTCGGAGCCTATTGAATAAATACTTGAGTCGTAGAGTCATGTTGTGATGCCATGTTGTATTTGCACATATCGAGCATATTGTGTGTATGTTATTGAAATGCTTGGTATGTGTGGGATCTGACTATCTAGTTGTTTATCCTTAGTAGCCTCTCTTACCGGGAAATGTCTCCTAGTGCTTCCACTGAGCCATGGTAGCTTGCTACTGCTCCGGAACACTTAGGCTGGCCGGCATGTGTCCTTCTTCGTTCCTGTGTCTGTCCCTTCGGGGAAATGTCACGCGATGAATACCGGAGTCCTGTTAGCCCGCTACAGTCCGGTTCACCGGAGTCCTATTAGCCTAGTGCTACAGCCTGAATTCACTCGCTGATGACCGACACGTTCGATGCTGGGTCATGAATGCCTGTCCCTGTAAGTTTGTGCCACTTTGGGTTTATGACTAGCCATGTCAGCCCGGGCTCCTTATCATATGGATGCTAGCGACACTATCATGTACGTGTGCCAAAAGGCGCAAATGGTCTCGGGCAAAGGTAAGGCGACACCCGTGGGGATACCGTGCGTGAGGCCGCAAAGTGATATGAGGTGTTACATGCTAGATTGATGTGGCATTGAGTCGGGGTCCTGACAGTGTTGGTATCAGAGCTTGACTGCCTGTAGGATTACCAAGCCAAACTGGTCGAAGTTGAGTCTAGAAATGCTTTAGTTATGTAAGGGAATTGATTGTGGGATGGAACGTAAGGCTCTTTTTACTCCTTATACCTCATGCCCTTCTGATCTGAGTCATCTTATCTTGTCTACAGGGTTAAGGAACTAGGCTTTCTCTTCTTTCTATCAGGATCACGTGTTACTAATCCGCAGATTTATAGAATTGTTGGACTTAAGCCTCTGTTCAGTTTCTACTACTTCCGTACGTTAACTGTTGATCTCCAAACCTTGATATCGTGATGATCAAGTGGTTATGCCACCATTTTGTAGCATGTCTCAAATCTTTTCGAGCATTTACAGCCATTATGCTGTCCGAGTCATCCCAGGTTTCTAAATAGTCTGAAGCAATTTGCAAATCCCTTCCTCCCGTTTCGATGTTCCTTTGGGCCAGATTAACCACACTAATCGGTGAGTTGAGGTACTCTGCTGCCTTGACATATATGTTGGAGTTATTATTATGACCCTAGGTGTCTAGAGTATCACCTAGTAATCCAGTCGTGCCTTGTGTTCCCAGTGTGATGATTCTAGCTATCATTCTCAAAAGCATCCCGTGATGCCAGTTAGTAGTAGGTACTCTACTCCTGGGTTTCTGAGCCCAATATTCACCCTACTTACTTCATGTTGATAGTAATTGCTAGTGACTTTAGGATATTAGTAACCTTTGCAATAGTCCTCGAAGTTCATGGTATTTCCTTCTTCCAAATACTATGAACCACTTTATGGCAGAAGTTTGTTGGATCAAAAGATCACAACAGGAGTGCCCTCGATGAGTTCTCCATTCTATATTGCGACTCTGCCAGTTCTACTTTTCTGCATGGGTTATCCGGAAGAAACTTGTTGAACTTGTTTCGACATACTAACCTATGCATCCACTACTCAGAAACCGTATGCTCTTTGAGTTGTCCCTCTTAGTTGTCTTCTGACCCTCATCTATCATTTGATAGTCAAGAGTATGCGTGCATTCCTATTACTCTTGTGGTCCTCAAGCCATTCTATTCCGGAATGACTAGGAGAAACAAACTCCAGTATCTTGTCCATTTCCGGGATTGGGTCAAAGCAGTCGTACTCCGCAGAACAAATTGCTAATCTTGCTTTTGCTCTATTCTACCTTGGAGTATTACCATCTTCATATCAAGAATGTCATGGGAATTGCACACCATCCTATGAACTCTTGACACAGTGATACTTCTCTCCATCATTATTCATTTCTCGGTTCCCGTGTTGTTGCAACCGGAATATCGACAAGTGAATCGTGATGTGTGAAATCAATACTCATAGCAACCTTGTTGCTTGGTAGTTAAAGGACAATAATTTTATTCTTAGTGTGTTGGTTCTTGAATCACGATTCTAAGATTAATCGTGCTACCTAGTCCTTATTTCCGATGCACTCTCCGATCAATGAGTCAGGATTGAGTCAGTCCCTCGCTCTTGGGATCATATCGTCTTGCCCTGAAAAGCAAGGTTGTTCTAAAGCTTAGTAACATATCGGTGGTTTGTGATTTTCTGAATATCTTCTCGAAAGTATTACCAGGTTGTCACCTGACCGCTATGTTGAGTTCGTGATGAAGATGGTCTCTTGTAAACCACCCCTTCTCCAGGAATTTGTGTGGGATACCCCTGAGCTAGTTGGTCAAGCTAAACAACAACTTGGAGAGTTGGAAGATAAAAACTTGTCTAACTTAGTTCATGTTAAGGGATATCCTTTTGTGCGTGTGTGATGAACAAAGATGACATCTTCATTGATTGATCCTCGTGGTCAATTGCTGGATCTATTATCTTATCCAATCTTTGATTTGAGTATGGGCTATCGTCAAATCAAATCAGAACCAACGATATTCATAATGTTGTCTTACTCGTGGTTTTCCCTCGAGCATACACCACTATATTCTTTGGTCTGACCAATGCTATCACCGTGTTCACTTAACTATGGAATTCCTTTTATATGGAAACCTGGATGAATTGTTGTTGAGCCCATCGACAACATCCTTGTCTCCTCCATGATTTTGTTGAACATTAAGCTAGTGTTGGAAACTTTTGAAAGCATTTCTTCATGCTAGCTCATGAAGCATATGTCGGATGTAAGAAGTGACTTTCTCTAATTCATGTGCATTTGATGTAAGTTGCCGCCGTGAATTCGAGGAAGTTTGTTTTTGCTCCTCTAGAATCATCCCAAGTCAGTCATGCATGTGCGAAGTATTCTATGGTCTGAAAGACTGATCATCTTCATTCCATATGTATCCCCTAGCACACCAAGCCACTGATTGATTTGTTCAAGGAAAGGAAGTTCCTTCTTAAGAGCATGCCTTATGCAAGGACTTCAATATCCTCGATTATGGTTCCCCACCTGAACTCGGTAGTGTTTTATTGTAAGACTACCATGTGATAATGTTTTGTCTGGGACAACGTGTTCACATGTTTGTAGCAGAACCAGCTCATGTTTTGGAGCTTGCTATCGTAGTTCATTCCCCGAGAATCTCGCAACGTCATCTCGTCGATTTGTGTTGCCAAATTTCATTTTTCTTCCTAGACTTGATGAGTCTGGAATGTCCTGACACCAACCAGATCTGAATCTCAGGCAGATATGATGGTTGGAACATTTCCCAAGAACTATAATATTGGTCCCTCGATAGCCGGTAAAGTGGATGTCATGGCCAACACACCCAGCCGGAAGACCTATTATTGTAGTATCTTGTTTGCAGAAGTTGGCCACCTCCCCATAAGGATTTCGTAGGATTTACTCCCTAGTTGTTCCTTATGATTTTTGTGTTTCCGAAGTCCGACCTTTACTTGATGTCCTAGATATCAACCCAGTTTGATAAATGGGTTGCGCTAGCACATTAAGGAGAGCATTAGAAGCGGAGTGCTAAATGTCTCTCGGTCGATCATCCAGATTTTATTTTCTTGGCCACGGCAAGGGTGAAATCTGAGAAAGTGTTATCTTCCTTTGCATCTGCATCATCCATCATCATTCATCATGGTAGCAAGTTGTGTTGCCAGGATCCTTGACACGGATATTGGTAAAATCTTGATGATTATGGAAGTGCTCGAGTTCTTGAGAGCACGCGCAAGCGTTAGGTGTTATCATCGACACTAACTGGGATGCTCTCAGTTTCCTCAGTTATGCTATAACTTTTCAAAACAGTGAATTCACTCTCTATTGTTGGGTTCTTCCCCAGTTACCAGAATCATTCCCAGCATTTGCATTTTGTTCCCAGCTTGCACCGCCAATGTGCCATTCTACCATGGGTCCCTTCCATTTCCGGTGGTAAGCAAATTCATCCATTACGTTGTCTTCAACAAGGTAATCCACATCATCCAAGTCCGAGTATGCCATTCTACCGAACCCCTCCAAATGGTCGCTCGAGAATCGCCTTAGGTTGGTATAAAAGAGTTTCAATGATCTCTGAATCAAAGGTAATTCTTTTTGCCACTTAAAGGGATATATCTACGAGTCACCATCCCTAAGGTGCCTCGTTGTGGTATCATGGCAACTCAACTCCTCGCTACGTGACAATCGTTTACCACCTTTTTAAGTGTGGAATTGTTGTCTACCTAGTGAACCCTCGTCATCTGTTCCACTCCATCCCTCTAGAGGTGTGCTTCGTCTCTCAGCTCGAGAGATGTTGCTATGTCTCATTCCGAGAGTTAATCCTGAGTTGTTCGACCTTCGAGAAGATTGATCCTTCTAGAGTTCCCTTCTCCTCTCGTTGTCATGTTGGTTGGAGTTCTAGGAGCAAGACATCAACAAAATGATGGTGATCAAATCAACACCCTTATGGAGTGCACCCTGGATCGTGAAGATTATGTTAGTTGGCGTTTTCCCTTCGTCTTACCCTACGCTTGAATCTCGGGTCGAGATTCTTGTTTAGTGGGGGTGAGTTGTCACATCCCTAGCTTTGCTATGCACTTGGGCTAGCTTGGTTGCTGCATCATGTCTAAATTTCTTTTAAACTTGAAATGGGGATGACAAACCCTAGCACTAAATAAAATGCAATTAGGATCAAAATAAAAATATTTTCAATGAACCCAGAATGCCCTTTAGAAAAGTTCATTATTTTTGTTAAAGGTGAATACCTCTGCCAAAAATGATGCACATATTTCTAGGCCATTCTGGATTTTTGAATTAAATCTTATTGTATTTGACTTTGGGCATTTAAATACTATAAATAATTTAAATGTTCAAATAAATGTTGGAAATTGTTAAGGGTCACTGAAATAATTCAGAAAGCACCCATAATTGTTTCCAGGATTTTATGAAATGGTTTGGTATTATTACTAAATCAAAACAAATAGCAAAAACTAGAAAACAGAAAAGAATAGAAAAACAGAAATAGAATTAGAAAGAGAGGAACCTTACCTGACTTACCTGCCTGGCCCAACTCCTGTTCTGGCCCAACCCACCACCGCAGCTCCTCCTGTTGTCTTCCTCCTCGGACAGAAGGACGAGCGTGTGGCCGCGGCGCGCGCGCACGCGCCCGAGCCACCTCCTGCTTGCCGCCCCGCCCTGGATCGGCTAAGGATGCCACGACACCCCCCTGAATCCCCACTCTCTCTCTCGAGCATTCCCCCTCTGGCCCCTCTCTCCCTCGCTCCTCTGCTCCCAGCTGAACGCTCCCGCCGGCCACCGCAGATCGCCCGCGAGGCCACCATCGATGCAGCGCTGCTCCACCTTTTCCCCGAGCTCCGCAAAGTCCCTCCCGTCCTCTACACCGAGTCACGCATCACGGGAGGCCCTGCATCGCCGCCAACGCGCCGTCTTCAACCTCCGGATCCGACGGCCCCCTCCGGTCAATTTGCGGCCTCAGCGTGTCGCCGGCTACACTGAGTTGCTCCCCTTCACCGCTGTGAGCTCCTCTTCGTTCTCCCCCTCTCCCCACCATCGATTGCATCCCCTAGCCGTTGTTTCTGTGATGGCCGAGAGCTCGCTGCCGTCGCCGTGAAGCTCGCCGTTGCTAGCGACCCCTGCTGACCATGAAGAGCACCTAGACGAGTTCGACACGTCCCGCAGATGCTTCCCAACCGCCTAGCTTGTTCGTTTGCATGTTGCAGCCCCGCGCCCGACCGAGCCCGAGCGCCGCCACCGCCAAAGCTCGTCGCCGGCATGATTCCGGCGACCCCCGCGTCCAACTCCCCTTCTCCTAGATGTGGGCAAGCAAGGGCTATGCCCTGGTGCCATCGGCACGTTCATCCGACGCCCACAGCGCAATTCCGGCGAGCCGCCGCCGCACCGGGAGGTCGCCGGCGTCCAACTCCGGTGACTGGTGATGTGGCACCGTCATTAGCGCCTAACCAACCCCCTAGTGTCGCTGACGTATGGGCCCAGCCCTGCTGACACTTTAATTAGGGTTAGCTTAATACTAATTGACCCAGTTAACTAACTGTGCCACTGACGTGTGGACCCCACACGTCAGTTTTGACCAGGGCCGGGTCAGTTGACTGCTGATGTCATAGTGACACAGTGCTGACGCAATAAGTCGCAATAGGTCGTTTTCTGGATTTAATTTAATTCTGAAAATTCCAGAAAATGCTTTAAACTTCCAAAAATCATATAAATTCAACCGTAACTCAGAATGAAATAATTTATATATGAAAAATGATCAGAAAAATCCAATCGATCCATCTATACCATTTTCATGCATGTTAGCACAACTTATAGTTGCTATTTAGCACAAATCATATTAATGGCATTTAAACCCTCACATATGGAGTTTGAATTTGAATCCTGGATTCAAACCAACTCCATTTAACTTGCTGCTAGTTGCATTAGCCCAATCAACAGCATATTGCCATGTCATGATCATGCATCATATTGTGCATTGCATTGATTGTGTTTCTTCCTTGTTTGTCGGTATTTGTCCCCTCTCAGTAGACGATGTTCCGAAAATGAGATCGATGACACCGATGAAGAGCTATATCATCTTCAGAAGTGCCAGGCAAGCAAAACCCCCTTGTTCATTCTGATACAACCCTACTCTCTCGCTCCTGCTTTCTTTTACTGCATTAGGACAACACCAATTCAACTGTTACATGCTGCGGTAGTTGAAGCCCTTTATCCTCTGCATGACCTGTCATTGCCACAGTAAATAGATGAAACCCACTAGCATGAGTAGGAGTTGTTTGAGCCCTGTTGTGCCTACTCATTCATGCTTGTTTGTCATGCCTGCTACTGCTTAGAGTTGAGTCAGGTCTGATTCATCGGGGATGAATCGGAGGTGTGTGAACATGTCCTACCGTTGAGAGCTAAGTGTGTGAACACGATTTGGTAAAGGTAGCGGTGAGAGGCCATGTAGGAGTACATGGTGGGTTGTCTCATTGCAGCCGTCCTTAGGAACTGAGTTCTGTGTTTGTGATCCATGACCAGTTACTACCATACAATGGGTTCCGGTAACTCGACCCCTCTCGACTTATTAATCAACATGATCTCTGTCCAGGAGTTGCAACTAGTTTCTGGTGTTTGTAGGTAGTGTTAGTAGTCTACCAAGTGGCACCCGGTACAGGTGGGCTTGGGACAGACTAGGCACAGTGGCACGGTGTACCAAGTGGCACCCGGATGGTGGGCTTGGGAACCCTGCTCACATTGTTTGGGGCCGTGAGCGACACCCCGGCCGGATCTCCTTGCGGATGGAACCCGAATAGGCGATAAACCTAGACGAGAGACTTGTATAGTTAGTCAGGTCGTGGCCGACTCCCTCGCCCGGCTTCCGCTTGAAGGTTGCCGAGGTACATGACGTGTACAGGGTGATAAGTGGCGAGAGCGTGTGTGAAGAAGTACACCCCTGCAGGGTTATCATTATCTATTCGAATAGCCGGATTCCTCAGATATGGAAACTTGGACCCCTTGCATAGTTCATAGACAAGTGAAAGTGGATACTTTAAAATACGCAAGATAAGCGTGAGTGCTATGGATGGCATTCTCGTAGGGAGACGGGAGCGGATCCATAGTGGTGTATTGATATGGTGAATATGTGGACTCGTGTGCGCCACCTCAAAAGAGTTACTTGCAGTCGTAGTTCAGGACAGCCACCGAGTCAAAGCTGGCTTGCTGCAGTTAAACCCCACCATCCCCTTTGTTGATAATGATGCATATGTAGTTAGATCTGATGTAAGTCTTGCTGGGTACATTTGTACTCACGTTGCTTAATTTATGTTTTTGCAGAGAGACTTCAGTCTCGCTAGTAGTACCGCGTGGACTTCGACGTTTAGCTTGTTACCTCAGCTATGATCTTGTGCCCTCGGCAGGATCTGGTAGATAGTCAGGCTTCTCAGCCTTTTTCATTTGTAGATGTCTGTACCCAGACATGTTAAGCTTCCACTTGTGCTTTGACTTGTATGCTCTGATTGTTGGGTCATGAGACCCATGTTTGTAATATCTTGCTCCTCGGAGCCTATTGAATAAATACTTGAGTTGTAGAGTCATGTTGTGATGCCATGTTGTATTTGCACATATCGAGCATATTGTGTGTATGTTATTGAAATGCTTGGTATGTGTGGGATCTGACTATCTAGTTGTTTATCCTTAGTAGCCTCTCTTACCGGGAAATGTCTCCTAGTGCTTCCACTGAGCCATGGTAGCTTGCTACTGCTCCGGAACACTTAGGCTGGCCGGCATGTGTCCTTCTTCGTTCCTGTGTCTGTCCCTTCGGGGAAATGTCACGCGATGAATACCGGAGTCCTGTTAGCCCGCTACAGTCCGGTTCACCGGAGTCCTGTTAGCCTAGTGCTACAGCCTGAATTCACTCGCTGATGACCGACACGTTCGATGCTGGGTCATGAATGCATGTCCCTGTAAGTTTGTGCCACTTTGGGTTTATGACTAGCCTTGTCAGCCCGGGCTCCTTATCATATGGATGCTAGCGACACTATCATATACGTGTGCCAAAAGGCGCAAATGGTCCTGGGCAAAGGTAAGGCGACACCCGTGGGGATACCGTGCGTGAGGCCGCAAAGTGATATGAGGTGTTACATGCTAGATCGATGTGGCATTGAGTCGGGGTCCTGACAAAGGCGTGGGTTGAGATGGAGGGAGTTGTCGGAGCACGACGAGACAAAGATATATCTTAAATATTTCGGGCTAACAAGGCACGGATTGAAATTTCCAGACAAGCCTAACGTGTACTGTACCAAATCAATGCACACTAGAAATGTCATTCAAAACTTTGAATTCATGTTATGTTCAATTAAAATATTTTGCTACGTGTATAATGCATGCAACCTACTACTCAAATGAACGTTTTAGTGCATTCCAAACGTATATACTACCACTTCAATATGAACTAAATTTGAATTCGTTTCTCTATTTGAATAAGATCTACAGTAATCATTGTTGAGAAGTCAAAGCATTTGAATTCTTTTCTCTATTTTAATAAGATCTACAATCATCATTATTGTCAAGTTAAACCATCGTTTGTGTATTATCTTCACAGCACACCACATCATTAGTCTCGAGTTACATATGAACTATGTTTACTATATGAACTCGAACTCGATTTTCTGAATCCACTTTATGTTGATTTCAAATCACATTACATTTCTAGCTCTAGCTAGATCTTCATAATCTAAACCATGTCTCATATGTATAATGTGTTTATCACATTATGTATGTTGCCCCGCCCCCTATGCCTACAAGTATTTAGATGCGAGTTGCAAACACCACACATTACCACAAATTAAAATAAAATGTGAGAATATTCGATATATAGTATTGTTTAGATTGTTCGATGTTTAGTTGTAAGCTGCAAAAGCCACACATTATCACAAATTCAAATAAAATTGAGATTGTTTCATGTATAGTATGGTTTAGATTGTTCGGCATTTAGCCGTGAGTTGCAAACGCCATGCACTATCACATTATGGTATAACATGTGCATAGCACGTGTATCACCGCTATATTCATGCATGCATATGTTTAAAACACTATGATCTCCTATTTAAATATATGAATCCGCTTTCATATCAAATTATGATCTTTGTTAGTCTCTTACACCCACACAATCCTCTAACCTTTGTAGCTACCACTAACTTTCTCTCGTGCATGCACACGCCCTCCTCTCCCTCCCCCTCCCTCGGCATTCTATCCACCGGGCACATTTATTTTTTTTCTTTAGGTCGTTCTCCCAGAGTCTCCACAACTCCTTTCCGACACACACCGATCGATAAACCTCTCCAGCGATGCCTGCCTACAACATACACACACACTTTCAATCTCCTCCTTTATGTGTCCTTGCCTCGTGTCTCTCATACGGTCACACACACGTCTAAACTCTCGCCCCTCTTTTCATCAATCTCACAACCGCACACTCCTCCCCCTATCAAGCTAGTAGCTAGGCCTCTCGCACCAGCTCCTAGCTCCATTCTCTCTGTCTATCCGTCTTACTGGGCCTTATTTGCCTCTGACAAATGGATGTGCACCGACCAATCTCTTGCTATACATATAGCTAGCTAGGTCCTTATAACTCATTTTTACCCATGCGTCGATCGATCTACCTCATTAGTTATGTCTCTCCCTTCCTCCGACAAACAACAATTGATCTACCAATCTTGTTAGGTTTGCTTACGAAACACATGGTTCCCCTTCATCATCCATGGATGCATCCTGACAGATCTATCACGCACAGGCACACACAGAAACACATCCCCACTCTTATTGATAACATTGTAGTTCCACCCTCAGTTTGTCTAGTAGGCCTCTCCCACCATCTTCGAGAAGCAACTCCATCACCCATCCAGCACTCTACCCCTCTCCCTCCCTCCCTCTCCTCTCTCTCTCTCTCTCTCTGTCCCAGCATATTTCCCGTGCTTCAGTTATGTATGGATGTCGACCAATCTCCCTCAAGACATAGCTGGGTCTCTCCTTCCCAACACATATACGAGTCATTCTACCTCTATAGTTAGGCCTCTGCCTACCCCTCCCCCCACCCCCTCCCCCCCAAACACACCGATACATCGAGCGCTCTAGTCATGTCTCCCTGCCACACACAAACTTGACATGTGCCCTCTGACGTTCCGCTAGGTCAGTCGCCCTATATCTTTGACTTGCACACACACACAATTTCGATGGCTCTCTTCATCGATCTCGCACCCACCCACTTGATCCTCTCTTCGACTCTATCGATATCTATGACCCCTCCCTCTCTTCTCGTGGATTTCCTTACCCTCTATATATGATATGGATAGGCCTCCATTTCACACACATTGCATGCAAAATTTTGTTTGAGATGTCATCGACACATATTCCCACAAATAATTCACGAAATCCACCCCCCACACCACCCCCACCCCCACCCCAAAACAAAAAATACTCACGAACGCGATTTGTATCTCTCACACACACCCACGTAAGTGGGGGGCGTGCACGAAGAGAAGAGGTGCATGCACGGCGCACGTACCCCCGTCTCTTTCCCAACCACACCCGTGCTGGTACACGGTGGAGCTCATTTCTGTACGAAAAAGGCAGCCCACATGGTAATTTGGCACATGTACAGGTTGTCCACTTGGTGGAGGGAGGATCGTCTAACACGGGTGAACAAACAAATTGTGACTTGACGCGTTATGTTAAATTAAAAAAAGAGGCAAACCATGTGGGGCATACCTTAGAGGAAAGGCTCTATACACTGGAGTACTTTTGATGTGTCATGTCAACTCGCAAAACAAGGAGAAGCTTGCTTAGTGCGCCTTCTCCCCCGCCCACGGGCGCGGTGGCTCGCAGGATGAGGTGAAGCTTGCTCCGCCTTACGCCCGCTCCCTCGCCCATGCGCGCGGTGGATCACAGGACGAGGAGAAAAATTTACTACTCCCTCCGTTTACTCCTTGTCTCTACTACCTTGGTTATAGAGATTATATCATATTGTTTGGAATATATATGTCCTTTAGTAGATTTGAATATGAACTACCAGTACATACCCCAAACACTGATGTATATAAACGTATTTTAGAGTGTAGATTCACTCATTTTGCTCCGTATGTAGCACTCTCCCTCGCCCCTCGACCCTCGCCCACGTGGTGGACGCGCAGCAATTCATTCGGTCTCATATAGCCAGAACGAGTAACTTAGGCTAGCCATAGTGGGAGTAAGTTAGGTAGTAACATAACGCATCCCATGATATATATGCATATGTGGCATGGAGTTAATAAGGAGAGAGGTGCTTGTGGTAACATAGTATGTTACCGTAACATAACGCGTCTCAATGCAAAATGAGTCTACAACATAATAAATGAAGGCTTGCATGACACCACATTTTTGTTACTACCCACTATGATGGTAGTAACATAGACTAGTAACATATGCATGTTACTAGTCTAAGTTACTACCCACTATGACTAGCCTTATTGCTCGACTTCCTGAAGAGGCGAAGAGCCAATCGCAAGGTTAATATTTTGGAGATGCCAAGCGCAAGGTTATAGGAGAACGAGTAGTAGGTGCCGCGTCATTTATAAATAAAGTTTTTTTTCTTAAGTGGCACGTACGCAATATGATAGGTTCATATGGAGAGAAAAGGAAACCGCTCCACTATATACATAGTCAGGACGGGCTAGCCTACACGGTTACTTGCTGGGGTTGCTCTCTTCATACTCTCTCGCCCAAAACGACTATGGCCACATCTCTAACATCTCGACGAATCATGTCCGCCGGGGGAAGGGGTGGATGCTTAGTGTAGATGTGGTCGCCGTCGCCGACGGCGAAAACCCACTATCGGCACGCCCCGATCAGGGATCCCCGCCGTTCTCTCTCACAAAGCCGGTGAGGTTGCCTTCGTCCCTTGCTCACTGTTGCGATGTGGGCAGTTGCCGCCTCCCGCCGCCCTCCTCAAGGTTGAGCTACGTCCCTCAGGTAGAACTCCCTTTACAGCCGGCTTGCACCACTGCTCCAGCTGCCCACATCACTCCATGTGGATATTTCTCTACTTCTTTGCCCCGCACATACCTCTATTGGCTTCTACGTACTGTATTTGTGATGAGTTTATGTCTCATCAACTAGTCCCAGTAATCTTATTCTAATCACGCTTCTTCAATTTCTTTGCCATAGGGATGCTCATCTCGATTTTGGTGAAACTGCACAAAATGATCCGATGGTCAAAAGGTTGCAAACTTCATTTCTTAGGAAGCTTGAACATTGCCAGCAAATTGAAGCCTGGTTAGGGTTCATGGTTCAACGGCTAGGGACTGCATGGATCGTTTTTTTTTTCTTTAGCTGCCTCTGTTCCAAAATAAGTGTCAACTTTAGTAGTAGTACAACTTTGTACTAAAGTTTGCACAAAGTTGAGACACTTATTTTGGAATGGAGGGAGTACATATTTGCTATGATCTGTCAATCATTGAGATGCAATAGCATGCATGTTAGTCTATTTTGTATTTGATGAAATGTTGCAACGGACAACCTTGGATGCAAGATACATGTAACAGAACCTGGAAGCTTCATAGCATTGTACAAATTTATCTCGCTGATAAATTACAGTATGTACTATACTATTACTTCCTCCATTCCTAAATATAAGTCTTTGTAGAGATTTCCCATGAACCACATGCAGATGTATATAGATGCATTTTAAGTGTAGATTCATTCATGTTGTTCCGTATGTAGTTCACCTAGTGGAATCTCTACAAAGAATTATCTACTAGTAATAACTAGCCCCCACTACTAGGAATTCTCTATCCTCTCCTTGAGCCACATAATCAAAATTAATGTAGCCGTTAGATGAACTAAATCAGTCCATAATAGTCATCTGATCTAGACGTTGAGAGGCTCCGCACTAAGCCACATGAAAGCATGCAGAAATACCGTGGCATGCATGTGAGTGGGTTTTAAATCACATCAACATGTCTGCATGTAAGCATGCACCAGTAGCATGCATGTAAGTGAGCTTTTAAGTCCCATTAACATGTCAAAAAGAAAAATATAATCCCATTATGCAGTAGGAGTTGGCTGATCTTTTTTCCTTACGTGGGATGATCTAAATGATGATGGGAGTTTATTTAGTTTGGCTACCACATTTGTCATGCGGTTATAGAGTTTTTTTAGTTCTATGAAATCGATAATTTTGCACAGAGGGACATATGGCTGTTCCGCGGCAACGCGCGGGGACTCATCTAGTATTTTGGAACGGAGGGAGTACTATGTAAAGAGTTAGGTGTCGCACGGTATCCAGAAAATATGGTGATAGTGTGAGGTGCGCCATGTAATCACTGAGCCTGCGTGTTTTCACTGCTCTTGCACTCCTCCGCTGTAAGAATGAAGAAAATTGTAATCTAGTAGTACCTCCTTTTGCCAAAAGCATGGGACATCCAGCAGTCCTACCACCTCAGTAATAAAGACCAATGAGCCGTCAAATCACATAGACCGAGCAGTAAGTTGGACGGACGAAGCAACCATCACTCTTGCGCCAGTGAGATGTCACGTCCGCTCTGCCCGGGCATGAATGCGGTACCGATTCTTTGGAGCGGTGCTGACCGTTTCGGGAGGGAAGCGCGCGCGGGCGATGGCGGGGCTTTGGGTGGGCCAGGCTAGTCAGGAAATGAGAGGATGCACTGACTCTCGTGGTTAAAATCATACACTACCCAGCATCTCTCTGTAGGAGTAGGTCGATCTGTCGCTCTCTCTAACACACACATGATGTTAAACACACACACACACGCACCTTGGTCCCGTTGCACCTTCTAAAGTGACTTATTACACCTAGACGGAGGGGTAGTAAGTATACGAGATACGGTGGCACACTGATTTAGGTCGAATACAAGTGCCCAAAATTGTGTGCATGTTATAATAAGGATTCACTTAAAATAGTACGTGAGCGAACAGATGGATCAATTGGACAGTGTTCCCGAGCAGTAGCGAGATGTGTGAGGTAAGATACACTACTGGCGCTTTTAATTTTTCTTATTAATTTGTTTGTTTCACCCTCTGACTGGTGGGACCCAACGTACTACGTGGAGAGAGGTAAGGTGACTAAGGATGCATTATTTCTGCACCACTGTGGATAGTCTTACCACCAAAGCCACCTGACACGATTATGATTGAAATCCCAATGACTCCCACACACAAAAAAACACGACATGCTTGTCACACGAATGCAGGAACGTATAAAAGGTTATTTTCCTCTCTTTGAACATAACGGGAGGTTTGTGTAGCTGGTTAGCATGTTCGCTCATCAAACTTGAGGTCTCGAGTTCGATAACTACACTTGAGCATAATTTGTGCCAGGAGGATTATTTGGCTGGTCAAAATGGATGGATACAGAGCTATACGATCTCGTAGTGACCGTATAATCACCTCATCACGTATAAGCTGCAGCCTCGGTGCTTGTTTTCTAGGGTTTGCACGCTTCACACTCTCTCTCCAGTATATATATTCACGTTGGAGCCTCAGTGCTTGTAGTTGCTTTCTTCACACACTCTCACCCTCTCTAGATCTAAACAAGACTTCGTTGGCCTCTCTCTCCCCTCACTTTTGCTCAAAGAGCCGGCAGGATCCGTCCGCCAGGAAGGGAAGGAGGCTTAACGCTGTCGCCATCGGTGAGGGAGAGAATCCACTACCGGCGCAGCTGTTCACTTTCACCCAGCGGCGGCGCAGGAGGGCCTCCGACCCCTTCTTCTTCGCCGCCGTCCCGTCGCCCACCGAACCACGCCCCAAGAACCTTAAGGTATAATTTACTTATTCCATATGCATTGCTCTATCTGCATGTATACCATGAATCTAGGACGTGGTTCAAAGAGGAAAGCAGTGGGGGAAAGTAATGGGAAAAGTGGTTCAAAGAGGAAAGGAAGGGGGAAAGTTGTATAGCATGAATCTAGGACGTGGTTCAAAGAGGAAAGGAATGGGGGAAAATAGTGGGGAAAGTTGTATCGCATAAATCTAGGACATGGTTCAAAGAGGAAAGGAAGGGGCAAAAGTACTAGTACAGACTGGCTATCCAGCACCTACGTTGGTCGAAAAGGGAAAACAAGGACAAACGCAGTACGCACATCTGTAACGAACTGATCTTTTGTTTTGGGGGACAAGGCTGTAGAGTTTGAACCGGACTAGATTTGCTGTGCTCACATAGGGAAAGGTGTCTAAAGATAACAAAACTAGGACCAACACAAATATGCTCCTTGGTTGTTTGTTCTTTGTTGCAACAGACTGTGCATGACCACAGTACATCGGTAGATGCACATGGTGCTAGTGGGTCCACTGTCCCGTGCAACTCTTTAGCAGTTGTTAATCTAAGGCCCTGTTTGGTGAAAAACTCCCTAGTCTCTACTTGCTTGGTTCCAGGCATTAAACATGGACTAGAGGTTATTAAATGACATGCTAAAAGACCATGTTACCCCTAGTAATGAACTAATAGAGACAAGGTGCAATGCGTTGCAAGGGCAACTGTTGTAAAAAGTCCCAAAAAAGACTCCCTCGGGGTCTTCTTTCTTTAGTTCAAAATGCCCAGTTTTAGTCCCTAAAAGTCCCTCCTGTTTGGTTTAGATGAGACTGACACGGAGTTTTTTAGTCCCTACACCAAAATGTCCCTGTAAACAAACACCCTCTAATAATACCGCTGGAAAATTGATGCAATGCCACAGTTAAAAGCAAATTACATGTTTAACGAATTTTATTGTTAATATAATCTCTATGTTAATATTAATCAATGCCACTGTTTGAGAAATGCTACTGTCTTGCTTTCTTTCCCATTTAGATAAGGTAGATGCTTCTTTTTGTGGTCCTCTATGTCATCCATCGTTATTGACCACTAGTTGTTTCCTTTGCACCTCTGTGTAAACAGGGTTATCTACTTCACCTCGTTGCCATTGTGACCTTTTGTTGCACTGCACAAAACACTTTTGTTTTAAGAGTGTTTTGTGCAGTTCAACCAAAATGTCACACCGACAACGTTGCTTGATTGCTTGATCTTAGTGGAACTGCACAAGAGGAGATCTTACTTCCTATCCGTGTTGGCAAATTTGGTTCAGATCTTCTTCTAGTGAGTTGTTTGAATTCTGCATCATGAGAGGTCAGTACTAGCCTTCTTTCACATGATTCTGCAGTGTGCTTTCATATGTTGTGCTACTTGTACGATAATGTTGCTTGATTTTAGTGAACTGCACAAATGGAGACAAGACTTCCAATCTGTATGTGCACGGTAATATCCCATTGAGGTAAGATAAGGATATTTCACAACTGTTGGCCTATATTTTGCCACTTTCATCAGAAATTTAAGTTTAGTACTATACTTGTGCTCCCTAATTGACATGCCAAATCTTACATTAAAGGCAAGCTTGTTTGTTATTGAACCAAGTGATGAATGGGAAGAACAAGCGGAAGAAAAACAAAAATCAACTCCCGGTGCTGTAATGAAGCACTGGAACTGTGATGACACAAGTAATGATATAGTTTGGCATCTTAATTTATTGCTATGGCTGGAATGAGCAATTGTTTTGCCACTGATTTGATGCCACTCTTAATGTAATACGTAATTATCTCTACTTGTGCAAACTGGGATCTTCTTTGAAGATACCATATATTTTAGTGGAACTGCACAAGAAGATGTTGGAAACATTAAACTAATCGAGGAGTATATAGTAAGCATGGCCACCACCATAGATAGCAACAGATGGTTCCGGAGAAGTGCTTCATCTGTATGCTCTACACAATAAGCCTCCTGACAAAGGTTGGTACTCGCCCACTGATTTCATCCATATGATTGAGCTTTGTCATATCTATTGGTGTTGTGCTAATTAATATTTAGATACTGTCAGGAAAAAGTGGTATTGTCCTTGAGAAGTGCTTCATCTGAGCTATTTTAAATATTTCCTTTCTTTTTTTTCGAGCAAACAGGGATGCTAGCATTTAGTTTTCCTCTTGTCTTTGCACAACAGGATCATCTTCCTTTGAAGAAGAATATGGACTATGTGAAGTGACTAGTTCCGATTATGTCAGTATGAAGAAGCCCTGTCTATCTTCTCATCAGAAGGGGCAGTTGAAGGGTGGTTACATTACTCCCCACAAGACCAAACTAACTTCAGCTCAGAAGGACTGACAAATCTCCATTTTTTTGCTGTGATGCGGGAGTACAATGTTGTTCTAGGATTCTTTCTGGTGAGTTCCATTTTTCTAAAAGTGTGCTCTACATGGACCATGTAGGTGCCTGTTTAAACTGTCAATTCATAGTACAATTTGCTTTACACTAATCCCTTTTTTGTATTTGTGCAAACAGGGGTGCTCAGCTTGATTTCAATGGGAGCTGCACAAAATGTTCATGAATACATCGAATCATTCATTTCCACCACAAGAAAGGAGGTGCCGATAAGTTCAAGGCGTTGCAACATATAAGGGCGAAATTATACAAGCTACGCGCGAATTTGGTTGATTTTGGTGGAACTGCACAAAAAGAACAGCTGGTTTATTTAGCACGAGGTGCCATGTCAATGTCCAAACTGATGGCAAACCCTGCCCATTCAACAATCGTAGGCATTTGTTATTTTGGAATGGGACAGCCTTGTCAAATTTTGCTCATTGATTTTAGCAAGACATGCGTTTGATATTTTTGAATGGGACGCCCTTTGCTGTCAGCAGCGTCGATCAATTTTTTCTTTATTCTTTAGTTGTGAAGTAAATATTGCCTCTGACATGTGAGTCGCTGAGATGCATAATCATCGATTGTTTTGAATGTTCTCTATGAACCCTGTGTGTTTGATTGCAATGTACAGAAACGCTAAAAAGCTGCTCAAACTCTTTGTACTCCTTCTGTTCCTTTTTACTTTGCACATTATGAAAGTGCATACTTTTTTCTATAAGATTGGTCAAAGTAGAGATACTTTGACTGCAGACAAAACTTGTATGCAGACCAGAAAGGACCGGAGGGAGTACATGTGAAACTGCTGCAAATGAGGTGATCACCCTGGGAATAATGCTAGTACGTATTGCTTTGCATGTTCATCCAATGCCAGCGATACAGGAATTCGAACTAATCGAAATAAATTCATTCATACATGGTCGGATTTCATATAAACATGGCGGATTTCATTACATTTCATACATTCTTCAACTAAAAAGGGGTGCACTGGAGGTATAATTAATTAACTGAAGCTACCCACCTGTGTCCCGCTGAGCCGAACAGAAGCTTCAGTGACTTAACTGTAGGTGCAGTTGCGTAACTGACATGTGGCCTGTTGGGCCCATGTGTCAGTCAGCCAACTGCACTAGCAGTTAAGTAGAGGCAGCGTTCTTCTCCAGCACAGCTCTCTGACTCCACATCGCTGCCAAGAAGCTAACCGGCTATCAATAGTCAACCCGCCTAGTTTGGCTTCAACCGGAGGGTAGCAGTGGTGGCCTTACTTGGATCCGAGCGGTGGCGACCTACCGTGTTCTACTCTTCCTCGTTTTCTGTGTGGCGCGGCCTCGTTGGTAGCGGGGCGGGGCCTCAGTGGAGCCGGCGATGTCCTCTGTCTTGTTGTCGGCGCGCGGTGCCTCGGTGGAGCGGTGGAAATCCTCCCCCTCGTTGCCGGTAGGATGGGGCCTCGGCTGAGCCGGCGATGTCCTCTGCCTCGTTGTTGGTGGGGCGGGGCCTTGGCAGAGCCGGCGGTGTCCTCTGCCTTGTTGTTGGCGCCGTAGGACCTCATCGACGCCAGCGGAGCGGGCACTCGTCAGAGCCGGCATTGTCCTCTGCCTCGTCCTCGGTCTCGCCAAACAACGCCTCGTCCGCTTCATCGCCCTCTTTGTAGGCGACCGCAGCCTCTACCACCCGCATGCGGTAACGCCAGTGCTCGAGGAGGCTCTCACGAGCGGAGCGGTACGAGTTGAGCAGGGCCTCCTGCTCCGCCTGCTCCGCGGTGATCTCCTCCTCCGCATGTAGGTGCTCCTAGAGGAGATGGTGGTTGTAGGCGGCGTCGGCTTGCGCCTCCCAGAACTACTCCTTATGCATCTGCCTCACCGTGTCCATATATTGGGCATAGGCCTCGCCGATTGTCATGGTGAAATGCACCGGCGATGATGGCACGGAGGAGGGGGTTGGCACCGGATCGTCCACTACCATGTTCCCCATTGGGACGTCGTCGTCCTCCGGCTGCCTGCCGGCCAGCCGGTCGGCAGCAATGGCTTCCATCTCCTTGTGGTCCATCGTCCGCTCGTCCCGAAGAGCGCTGGAGCGTGAGGAAGCCATAGTGGGTAGTAGTGGTGTGGACAGGAGAAAGGGAACGGATGCGGATGACTGCGGCTATGGCCGGTGCAGGAGTTTATATAGCAATGGTGGGCAGCGGAGGGACGGACGTGTGGCGCCGGAGTAGCCGCCTCGGCAACCGCGTATCATTAATGTGGGCGGCAGATGGACGAACGGACGACACTTGTGCCATTTGAAGGCAGAGTAATCGCCTGCACCGGGAAGAGGGGCGGGCGGCGCTGACTGTTTCAGGCGAAAAGCGCGCGCGGGTGAGGAGATGACTTTCCTTGGAGAGGATGACAATGGGGACCCACCAGGGCCATAGCCTCACGTACGCAAGTGCCTCCATATTATATATATATGTATGTATATATATATATATGTATATATATATATACATATATATATATATGTGTGTGTGTATATATATATATGTATATATATATATAACTATAATTTTTTTTGCTTCCTCCTGGTTTTCTGACATCACGGTCGCACACCATCGTCAGCCTATGTAGTCAATAAACAAGAGAATTGCACAAGAAAGCGGCCGATAGCTGGGACCAAGCAGCTCGAGCAGTATTTGTGTTTTTGAGGTGTGAGCACTGCAGAGTTTTTTGATGTTTAGCCTAGATATTAATTTTTCTCCTCTGAACAACAACGAAAACATCACTGCAGGTATTAAGTGGGCGGGCTATGGCCCGTCTAGCCCAGCCCAGATATTAATTTTTTTCAAGCTGAAAATGGCTAGCCCAGCTATACTTTTTTTAGGAATACCCAGGCAAGGTCAAGTTGTTATTCTCCGCCCCGCTGGGCTGCAAATCTTTCCTAGGAGGGATGCATTAGGCTTAACAAGAAAATGGGCTTTAAGAAATACTAAATGGGATGTAATTATAAAAACTGGGCAGTAACTATAAAAAATGCACCAAACACATAATTACTTTATAAATATTATTTTTTGATATTGAAAATTCTAATTTCATTAGTTGTTCCGAGCGCAATGTTTTGCTGGATTTTTACGTAATATAAATTTATATTGAAATTGTATTTAATCTGACTAGAAATTTCGGGATAAAAATATTTCGGATCCCATCAAAATGTGGGAAATTTTATTGAATTATGTTTTGAACGGTTGGTTGAAATGGGTTGTACTTTTAACAAAGTGTAAATGGGTTGTAGTAAATTCCATTAGAATTCAAAAATGGTTGCACATTCTTACAAATCTCAAATGGGCTATAAGTTCTCTGCCACACACTTGTGGCCTTACGAAGTTGACGCGTCCCCTAAAAAAAGAGAGTTGACGTGTATGCAAGGATTTGTCAACTTATAGTCAACACACGGTTCTAGCAGCAGTGGTCGTTGAATGTCCATCCAACGGATGCCGTGCTTCTTCTTCAATCTCGGATGTTATAGCTTCACCCGCCCAAAAAATGATTCCTCCCCTTCACATATGGGGCGCACCGTTTTGGAAGCTGACCTGTGGGCCTACTAAGTTGACGTACCAAGGGCTTTGTCAACTTAGTCAATATAAACGATTCTATCTGCAGTGACCGTACGATGTCCATCCAATGACCGTCTTGCTTCTTCAACCTCTGGTCTTCTTGCTCCAGCCGCCCAAAGCAGCACCGGTCGTGCCGCCTACTCCTGCCTCCCGTGGCCGGCTGTGCTACCGCGGAGGCCTCACCGCCCCCTACTACTCCCACCGCTGGCCAGGCCATCCCTCCACTAACCCACACCCCCTGTTATTCTGCGGCGACGACAGCCGAACTAGTGAACCCTCTACTCCTCTCCACGTGGGCATCCACTGCCGCGTCTTCCCCGTCTCCGTGTCGTCCGCTTCCTAGGCCTCGCTGTCGTCCACCGCCGTGGTGCTCTCGGCGCGGCGTGGTCAACGTGGTCAAGGAACGACTTCCATCGGACGTGGACTGTACTTGGAGAGGCTGACAGCTGGGTCCACGGCCACAGCATGGAAGTGCCTCGTTATTATGCGGAAAATAATGATTCCTCCACCTGATAGCTGGGACCCACCGGACGGGCCACTGTATTTCACGAAAAAAATGTTTCCCCCTGAATGATGGGACCCACCAGCTACATATTCGCACGCAAGGAAGTGCGTCTGAATAAAAAACGATTCGCCCCCCTGACTGTTGGGACCCACCAGCTACATCTTCGCACGCATGGAAGTGCGTCCATAAAGAAAAACGATTCGCGCCCTGACTGCTGGGACCCGCCAGCTACATCTTCGCACACAAGGAAGTGCGTCCGGGCAAAAAAAAATGATTCGCCCCCCTGACTGCTGGGACCCATCAGCTATATCTTCGCACGCAAGGAAGTGGCTGACAGTCGGGACCCACCTGGTCGAAGCATACGTAGCGTTGTCATTCTGGTCGCGAACGTGTATGTACATACTGGTCGATGTAGAGGCGCGCACGTGTCATAGTAGAGGCGCGCACGTGTCGTAGTAGAGGCGTGCTCGTAGCATGTACACGTACGTACAACGGCCAGGGTGCAAGTACATACGGGCGGGGTCTCATATTACACGCGTAACTCGCCGGTTTTTGTTACATATCTTGGGCCGTCGGTTTCATTACGCTTGTATTTTATGTGTTGTTTTCGGTGACGAGTAAATATCACTTCTATCTTTAATACATGTGTGGAACAACCCAGAGCTCCCAAGCGCGGCCTTACCATTTCATGCCGACTCAGTCTCTCGAAGGTTATAGGGGTCCGATGATCCTAGCTTCCTGAATGACCAGCGGGCAATGTATCAGACCATCCATAGGGCCCACAAGGCCCTCTCTGTTGTCCTTCGAGTTGTTGCCCTCGTCGTGGCGCCGCCGTCCCGCATTGTGAACATGGTCAACGAACATGAGGAATTAGGAGATGACTTTACTTGGAGAGGATGACAGTAGGGCCCACCAGGGGCATAGCCATACATACGCAAGTGCCTCCTCATTATATACAACTATATTTTTTTGCTTCCTCTTGGTTTCCTGACATCAGGGTCCCACACCATTGTCCACATATATAGTCAATAAATGAGAGCATTGCACAAGGAGCGGCCGATAGGTGGGACCCAACAACTCCAGCAGTATTTGTTTTTTGAGGTGTGAGCAGAGTTTTTCTTGAGCTATGTTTTTTTGTAGTTTATAGGAGCAGGCTATCAACTGGGCGGGCTGTGGCCCGTCTAGCCCAGGCTATTATTTTATATAGACCAAATATCCAGCCCAGATATTAATTTTTCAACATGAAAATGGCTAGCCCATCAAAAAATTTTGCGGAATACCCAACCCAAGTCAACTTGTTATTCTCCGCCCCGCATTCAACTTGCCAAGAAAATGGGCTTTAAGAAATAATAAATGGCTGTAATTATAAACATTTGGCCATAAATCTAAAAAAACATAGCAAACAGGTAATTAGTTTCAAAATTAGTATTTTTGGATTTTAATTTTTTCTAATTTAATTACTTGTTGTGGGCACAAAATTTTGGTAGATTTTTAGCTAATACAAACTTATTTTGAAATTATATTTAATCTGACCCAAAATTCAGGATAAAAAATATCCTGGATCCCATCAAAATGTGGAAAATTTTGTTAAATTTTTTTGAGCGGTTGGTTGAAATTATTAACCGTTTTCCTGGCTAGAAAATGGGCTATAATTATATCAAACATTAAATGGGCTAAGTAAATTCCATTAGAATTCAAAAATGGGTTGGACATTATCACCAATTGCAAATGGGCTATATGTTCTCTGCCACAAATTTGATGGTCCCTTGTGGGCCTACAAAGTTGACGCGTACGCAAGGTTTTGTCAACTTATAGTCAACACATGATTCTAGTAGTAGTCGCCATTGGATGTCCATCCAATGGCTGTGGTGCTTCTTCAATCTCGTATTCATGCTTCAGCCGCCCATACCACCGCCAGCGGTACCGCCTGCTACCACCTCTTGTGGCCGGCTATGCTGCCACGCAGGCCTCAGTGGCCCACCCTACTCCCGTCGCTATCTAGGCCATTCCTCTACTGACCAACACCTCTTGTTATTCTCCGGTGACGGCAACCTCACACCGCAGCCGAACTAGTGAATCCTCATACTCCCCTCCGTGTGGGCATCCACTGTCGTGCCTTTGCCGACTCCGGGTCGTTCCCTTCCTAGGCCTCTCCATTGTCCATCGCATTGGTTCTCTTGGCACGGCGTGGTCAACTTTGTCAACAAATGGCAGTCATCAAAAGAGGCATGTACGTGGAGTGGCTAATAGTAGGGTCCCACATGGCCCATGGCTGCATGCAAGCAAGTCCCTCTTGATTATGCGAAAACAAATGATTTCTCCCCCTGACAGGTATGATCCACCGGCTACATCTTCGCAAGCAAGGAAGTGTTTCCTTTATTACGCAGAAAAAAAGTGATCTTTCCCTGACAGCTGGGACCCACTAGCTTTATTATGATCCATTTCATGAAAATATAGATTGTACCAAAGGTGCTTAATTGTTTTCTTTTTATTCCAACTCAGAAAAGAAGAAATTAGAAAAACCATAAAACATCTTCCGCATGCAATGAAGTGCCACCTTATTACGAGCAAAAGAATGACCCCCTTGCTAGTTGGGAGCCACCAGATTTGGAGGTTGACTTGTGGGCCAACTAAGTTGACGCGTATGGGCTCTGTCAACTTAGTCAAAATGATTCTAGCTGCAATGACTATTCGATGTTAAATCAACGGCCATGTTGCATCTTCAATCTCCGATCTTCTTGCTCCATCCGCCCAAACAAGCGCCGGCCGTACCGCCTGCTCCAGCCTCGTGTGGTTGGTTGTGCTGCCACACAGGCCTCACTGACCAACCATACTACGACTGGCCAGACCTTCCCTCTACTCACCCACACCCCCTGTTATTCTTTGGCAATGGCAGCCTTATGCCGCAGCTGAACCAGTGAACCTTCATACCCCCCTTCGTGTGGGCATCCACCTGACTCGTCTTCTCTTGCTCCACGTCATTCCCTTCCTAGGCCTTGCTGTCGTCCACCGCCTTGATGCTCTCCGTGCCTCATTGTTAACAAGCTAAACGAACGACGGCAATTGGAAGAGGACTTTATGCCGTGAGGCTGACAGCTGGACCCACCAGCTACATCTTCGAACACAAGGAAGTGCCTCCTTATTACTCGCAAATAAAAATGATTCCTCCCCCTGACAGCCAGGACCCACCAGCTATATCTTCGCACGCAAGGAAGTGCATCCTTATCCTCCTTGACAGCTGGGACCCACCCGGTGGAAGCGTACATAGTGTTGTCTGTCTGGTTGCGGACATGTACGTACATACTGGTTGATCAGTCTCTCTAGAACGATGAACCATGGCCGAGCAAGCAGCAGCACATGTAGTAGTAGAGCCCTCGAAGTAGCAGTTCAGACAGTCCTTTCTAAACCATGTATATGTACGTACACCCACATACCAAAAAATACGGCCACATATGTACATACGGGAGGGGTCTCGAACGCCTACTCACGCATACATACAGCCAAGGCTCATGTACATGGAGAGGCAACGGGCGGCAGCAACAGCGTCCTATTCATCGGAAGCCAACCAACTGGTTCAGAATGGAGAAACTGCATCGTGTTCATCGGGAGGCAATGAAATGCATCGTGTTCATCGGGAGCCAACTGGCTTGGACGGAACAGCCAAAACAGTGACTGGCATACTGCAGAATGGAGGAAACGGCCTTCGGTTGGAGCACCTACAGTCGGAACGGGGTCCAGCGGATCGGTAGGGGCGTGGCATACCGCAAAACGGAGAAAATAGACTTGTGTTGGAGAGCCTACGGTCAAAACAGGGTCCTGTTCATCGGGAGGGGTGTGGCATACCGCAAAATGGGACTCCATGGTCTACTATTCATCCAGCATCCACCTGCTACTGTTCATCCATGGTCTACTATTAATCTAGCCTCTATAGGCTAATGTTCAACCTGCCCTCCACGGGGTCCTGTTCATCCACGCCCAACCGGCTCAAGCGTGTGGCGGCCTACTCGATCGGGGTCCTGTTCATCCAGCGCCAATGACCTACTACTACTACGGGGTCCTGTTCATCCAATCCCCACTAGGAACTATTCATCCAACCCCCAACAACGGTAATTGTTCATCAAGAGGCAGCAGGTTGGATCGCCTTCATTTATCAGAAGTAGCAAAGTAATTACTCGGATTCAGTTAACAGCCAAGGGATCGATCTCTCGTTGAGTAATGTAGCTAGTGCAATCCCTCGGGTTCAGTTAGAGACTAACGCCTCACACACATGCGCGTACGTGTACAGGGGAAGCGTGCAAACCTCTGTGCATCGCTTGGCCCCAACCACCCACCGTGACCGGAACTCCTTGATATTTTCCTCTCCCTTGCTTCTACCATGATTTTTTCCGTCATGGACGGCGCAAAGAATGTCATGCAGGCGCGTCCCCGGCCTGTCCAGGACAAAAATCCCATTTTCTATCATGAGTTGTTGTCATAGAAGTAGTAACCCACCACATTTATGATGATACGTGGTTTTGTCACAATTATCATCACAGAAGTGTCATAAGCATGCCATTTTTTTCGTTCTGCCCGTAATGTCACAGATGTGTCTATTTTGGTAGTGATATCCTCTCCATTTGGAACCATACTTGTGTTCTTTATCTTCTTCAACCAAACTTATCTTGGTCAAATCTTCTCCAGTTTTCCTTTTTGGTTTCTTGGAAAGCTTCTCCTCAAGCTCCAAATCAGCCACCTTGCAAAAAGATGTGGTGAGATTCTTAACCACGTTTTTCTGAGTAATAGGTGGAGCAGCATTGCAAGGCAGACATTTATGATCAGGATAAGAATCTCTCTTAAATCCATTAATATCCTTTTTGATTCTATCACTCCTTCTTACCTCAGATTCCACTAAAGGAGTTTTGCCACCCCTCCTCTTCTTTGTGGTTTCCACACCAAAAGCCTGAAGCAGAGCAGAGTCTTCACTACTGCAGGATGCTGGTAACACGAAACTACGATCAGAGACCCTTCGAGCAACTGTGTGTGATGCAATAATCGCAAGCTGGGTGTAAGAGAACCGTCAAAAATATGCAAAACGTTTGCGATGACGAATGCATCAATCACGGTTCAGATTTTAGTTGCGTGTGCAATGCATGCTCATATGGTTCAGTTCAATGAACTGTCTGCGATGAGGAGGAACAAAATAAATGGGCAACCAGATGAAGGCATGCGTGATACACAGCATACGGTTCACTCGTATTAACTATTTGTGATGAGACGGACAACAGAAATGGACAGCTAGATAAAGGTGTGTGCGATTGAGGGCATATGCTTCAGAAGGATTAACTGTTTTCAATTAGGCAACATAACAGGAATGGTCAGTCAGATCAAAGGTGTGTGCAATTGATGGCATACACTTCACACGGATGAACTGTTTGCAATTAGCTACAACAAACAGAAACAGTTAGACACATCAACGTGTGTGCGCAAGACGGGCACACATTATAACTAAAAGAAGTGTATGTGATGGTAATAACGAGCGCGCACGGTTCTTGGAACAAGACGTGTGCTAACATTGCCTATTGCGGTGCACCAAATGCCACATACGCGACCGAGAAAGCGTGCCCATGTTATGTCGTCCGAGAATAGTGCTGCACTTAGAAATTATAGAACCATCAATAAATTTTCAGCATCCGTCCCATCACCTTCCAAATTGCAAACCTGTTCACACCAATCAAAACCTAAACGGTTTCCCACTTGGGAGCGTATTAGTACTCGTTTATAAATATTGTACTATGCCAAGATGACTACACATTCCTTCCTCAACTCCTCATCCACAAAAGCAAACAAGTCATTCAGCATCGTTCTCTTGCTTCTGCCATGGACAGATTGAGTTCTCTGTTGAGAGATTACAACCACGGAGAGGCGAACATTAAAGCAGAAGCACGAGAGATGTCCCGTTTAGTCGCAAAAGGAGCCGACATGTCCCGCCGCGCCACCGTAGCAGCACGGAGGTCTCGCCGCGCCACTGAAGAATCACAAAGGTCACGCCACGCCGTTGATGCAGCAGACTGGTCCGATTGCTTCACGAAAGAAGCAAAGACATCCTACCGCACCGTGAATGCAGTAGAGATATCCTCCCGTGTCGCGGTGGCCTGAGAAAATCTCTCACGGGCAGGCGAGGGCTCTTACAGGTGCATGCATGCAATCGTCCATAGCCAGATGGATCAGATCTCCGGCTGGATGAAGCTGTAGGACGAATTGAATGCCTCGTTTGAACAACTCCGGGCCGACGGCAACCTGCTAAGGGCAAAGACCGCTGGAAGATCGGAGCGGGTGGAGGAGACCGCTGCCTTGTTGAAGGGGACGGGCGTCATTGACAAGAAACTTATGGACGAGAATGCCATGCTCTGCATCGAGCCTGAAAGGCTGGTGAAGGAATACGCGGTTGCTTCCGAGCAGCGTATTAAAGACATAAAACTGATGAAAGAGATCATCATCGCTCGCCGCGAGAACTAGTCTCCGTGACTTGCAGTGCATCAAAAAAGTAGAGATCAGCAAGCCAGATCGTTGTATGTGTCTTCCTTCTTCTTTTGCCATTGTGTATTTCGGGCATAGTCGCATGTGGCTTTTTAGTTATCTTCCTAGATATGTAAGACAATTATTATCCAATATCATCGTCCTTATATTCATCATGCTTGTAATAAGTAGTAGTCGATGCTATATAGGTCCGTTGGATCTTATGTCAAGATCCGTGCAAAACTTTCTTTTCAGATTTTCACTTTTCTCTCTTAAATCTCAGTCCAGTGAGACATAGTGTAAGTGCATCTAGTGCCACCCCTAGTTTAATTTTGAAGTATTGACGACAAACTTGGTTGAGGGACTAATATGTTTGTTAGAATTGCAGGATAACATAGGTAGTAGTCCCATATTGATTCGGTTTTCCTACGAGAGATGACCCCTAAAAATGTGTGCAAACATTGAAGACAATGGTGGTCTGTGAAGACATTCACATTAAAGACTATGACAAGAAAAGACATCGTGTGAAGACTATGGAGTGCGAATACATAATTGTTTTCGTAGTTTCCTTTTCTTCTTTGTTGAGTCATAGGAACCACCGTACTGTTAAGTTGGGTCCAAGTGAACAAAGTTAGAGTGACTGAAGTGGTGCTCAAACAAATCCTATGTCTTCGAGCGAAGACAATGAGAGCAAATCTTATCTAGAGCTGGATGAGTCAGCTTGGCTTGTAGCCCAAGCTAAGTTGTCGCGTGTGTTTGAAATCTGATTGTTGGACACGTCTCAGTTCCTTAGTGACCCAGGGTCATTTTGGACAAATCAGGTCGGGTTGCCTCCTTGCTATAAATAGCCCACCCCCTACACCATAAATTGGTGGCTGCTCAGAGTTAGGGCACGGCTTTTGTCTTTTGAGAGCAACCCACCTCCGAAGCCTTTGAGAGAGAATCCTTGCGAGGACAAAGCCCAAAACACCCAGAGCCAAAGAGTGTTAGGCATCAATGAAGTCTTTCTGTTCACGTGATCTGAAGACTTATTACACTTGAGGACTGTGAATCCTCCAGCCAGTTAGGCGTCGCATTCTGAGCATCCAAGAGTCACTGTGGATTGCCGGTGAAGGAGGTCTATGAAGGTTTGGAAGCCTCGCTTGAAGACTTACCAGAGTGATTGGGAGAGGACTATGTGTTCTTAGCTCCAACGAGCCGCGAATACATCAGCATTGGTCGTCCATTGACACCAATTGCTTAGGATGATTCATGGGCTGAGGGCCCGCAAGAAGAAACCCAGTTCATGATGCAACACCCCGCAATTTAGCAGCGCAAGTCACCAACCCAATGGTGAATGACGACGACTACATGGAGACCACTCCATCGCCAAAGGCGTCGCCCGTGAACCAACGACTTGGCAAAGGCCTCAGGCCATCGCTCTCCATATCAACCATCCCAGAAGAAGATTCACAGCAATCTAGCTCAGTGGCACGCAAAGTGTTCCATGAAGAAAATCCTTCTGCGACGGTTCCTGAGTCTGAAGCCAAAGCTGCTAAAGACATTCCGGCCGCATCAGCCAATGAAGAAGAAAGAGAAAAAAGAGAAGAGAGAGTTGCTACACCCCCTACCCCAGATAAAGTCATTCTCGACGAGAATGTGACTGTGCAAGACCCTCTGGTCGTTGACCATATGGAGGTTGAGAATGTTGAGGCTGCCACAAACACTACTAAAGCCAATGAACATGTCTTGGCTGAAGATCGTGTGGAGCCTGAATCCAATGTTGTGCCTGAAGCCAACGAGAATCTTGAAGCTTTTGTCACGCCGGTCCCCACTGATGGTGTTGTTCCTCCCCCAAGGCCTCACACAATGGAGTTGGCTTACAACCTTGATATGGAGTCTGTCATTGCTTGCTGGCCTGTCCTGGTACCTCCCACTGGTCCCGAACCGCAATATGACTATCATGTGCAGCAGCGACCACAAGTGCAGAAGCCTAAGCCAAGACTGCCAAGACTTCCAGGTGCTGCTACATCTCCTGAATCTTTCAATGTCAATAGCTTTATAGCACACGACACCGTCTTTGACAGTGATAAGAATCACTACACGAAGCCAAGGATCTCCTCAGATCGCTTCTGGAGCCATCAACAACGCAGCTACTACTCTTGTGTTCTCTACAACCAAGAGAGAATCTTCCCTCGCATGCGCCTTGATTGTGAAGCTATGGCTGGGCTCCCCTCTCTTCAAAAAGCTATGGATTGCTTTCATGATGCTAGCCTTCTGGAATTCATAACAGCCAAAGAGTACTGGAATGAAGAGCTTCTGCTGCAGTTCTATGCTACTCTTGACATATGTGGATACAACAGGGATCCGAAGACATGGACCCTTGAGTGGATGTCAGGTGATGTGCACCATGATGCCAAAGATCAGGACATCATTGAGCTCACCTCCTTGCCCACTCCAGGTGAATTGTATGAGCCTGGTTGTCAATGCCACACAGAAGGACTGGAGGGCATTTTTCAGCAGCCTGAAGCCAATATGAGTTAGATGCTCAGCATAATGAAGCCATTGCCTCAAGATGCAGAATATCCAAAGGAATTCTTCGTCCAGGACCTTGAGTACTTGCCCCACATAGTTTATCATATCCTGAGGCATACTCTATGGCCAATCAAAGGACATTCTTCTGAAGCCAAACTTGAAGGCGCCATGAAGACATTGGTTTTCTATATTGTCAATGGCATCAAGTTCAACTCCCAGGATTTCTTCATCAGACAGCTTGTTGCATCTGGGATTGATCTTTTTGGCCTGAAGTTTTACGCTCCATAGGTGATGCGCCTAATCAAGCTTCATTCCACTGTCAACTATCAGCCTTCTGCACATAACCATCTGGTTGTCTTGCCTGAGGTTGATCTATCTGTTGAAGCCGTCTACCCGAAGCCTGCCAAGGAGCCAATATATCTTCACAATGTTGATCATCGAAGCTTCACGCAGCCCATCGAAGGTGTTCATGTTCCGAATGCTGATGTTCCTGCTTATCCGCTTGCTGGCAATGTCCGTCTGCCTCACCGTGCTAATATCAAAGCCAATGCCAGTACAGTAGCTGAAAGGCCTCAAAAGCATTCTCGTGTACTCAATGACCGAGAGTTACTTGTGGCCTTACATCAGAAGCAGGACATGCACCATGATTGGCTGAAGCATCAAATGCATAGTCTCTTGGTGGATGTCAATCGCATTCGCAATCTGGCCACCAAGAACTCTTTTGTTTCCCATGAGAATGCACAGTGGTCCTGGAAGAGCCTAACTCTGCTATGTTCTGAAGATGATCTTCGAGCAGATGGCTTCACCAAAAGCTTCAAGTTTGACTCCAGTCCTCCACCTAATGCAAGCTGGCGCCATACTCCCTCACTTGAAGACTCTGAGTATTCATCTTTGGTAGCAATTGTTGTTGCAAATGTCGTCGATGAAAAAGACAACGCCACTTCACCAACAATGTCTGCACTACATATCGACTCTGCACCAAGCCCCTCTGCACCACCAAACTCCAACAACGACCCTGCTCCACCATCTGCTCCTTCTGGGAATGAGTAGATGCTCTATGTCTTCAAACCTTTTTGGTCATTACTGACAAAAGGGGGAGAAGCATATGAGTTGATAGTCTTCAAGTGGGTCCTTATGGGTGGCTGCATTATTTTGCCAAGTACTTACAACTCTCGTCTTTTGAAACATTTGGTTCTCTGAGTTGTAAACTTAAACTTGATAGTCCTCTACTACTTATACTACTTCCGTAATGCAATGATAAATTCCGCATGAAGTCATTCAGTAGACGTCCATTTTCCATTATGCATATCATTATATTCTTTACTTACTTATATGCATAATGCTTTGTCTTGCACTTTGAAGATGGCTTCCAAAAAGCAAAACATGCCATGTGCATTTGCATTCAAACACAAATCACATCTATGCACATCTTTAGGGGGAGCCTCTTCATATGTAAGAAGACAATACTCACAACACTAAACTTTCACATACTTTTATCCCCGTTGAAAACTTCAACCAGTTTGTCATCAATCACGAAAAAGGGGGAGATTGTAAGTGCATCTAGTGCCACCCCTAGTTGGTTTTGAAGTATCGATGACAAAGTTGGTTGATGAACTAATGTGTTTGTGAGAATTGCAGGATAACATAGGTAGTAGTCCCATATTGATTCAGTCTTCCTACCAGAGATGACCCCTAAAAATGTGTGAAGACATTGAAGACAATGGTGGTCTGTGAAGACATTCACATTGAAGACTATGACAAGAGAAGACAATGCGTGAAAACTATGGAGTGCGAAGACATAGTTGTTTTGGTAGTTTCCTTTTCTTCTTTGTTGAGTCATAGGAACCACCGTACTATTAAGTCGGGTCCAAGTGAACAAAGTCAGAGTGACTGAAGTGATGCTCAAGCAAATCCTATGTCTTCGAGCGAAGACAATGATAGCAAATCTTATCCAGAGCTAGATGAGTCAGCTTGGCTTGTAGCCCAAGCTAAGTTGTCGCGTGTGTTTGAAATCTGACCATTGGACACGTGTCAGTTCCTTAGTGACCCAGGGTCATTTGGACAAATCAGGTCAGGTTGCCTCCTAGCTATAAATAGCCCACCCCCTACACCGTAAATTGGTGGCTGCTTAGAGTTAGTGCACGGCTTTTGTCGTTTGAGAGAAACCCACCTCCGAAGCTTATGAGAGAGAATCCTTGCGAGGACAAAGCCCAAAGCACCCAGAGCCAAAGAGTGTTAGGCATCACTGAAGTCTTTCTGTCCACGTGATCTGAAGACTTATTACACTTCAGGACTATGAATCCTCCAACCGATTAGGCGTCATGTTCTGAGCATCCAAGAGTCATTGTGGATTGCCGATGAACGAAGTCTGTGAAGGATTGGAAGTCGCCCTTGAATACTAACCAGAGTGATTGGGCAAGGACTAAGTATTCTTAGCTCAAGGGGAATAAGGTGAAGACGCGGTCTTCTGAGTTGAATCTCAGCCTCCCTAACCAGACGTACAGTTGTCACAGCAACTGGAACTGGTCCAACAAACCCCTTGTCCTCTCCAAGCAACTGGTTCTATCCTACCTCTCTCACCTTACTTTCAGTTTGTCTTCATGAAGTCTTTGCCCACTTGCCCGATTTGATTGACTTCACTATGTGAAGACTGTTGTTTGTTTGGTTTCATACTATCTTCCATTCCAATCCATACTACCTAGTTGCTTATAGTCTTCGTGCTTTCACTTCATTGCTTGCTTGACTATGGCTTGTCTAGTGTAGTCTACCTTCCGCTGCATATCAATAGGTTCATTTCTATTGTTTGTCTTCAAAACACCCCTACTTTGAACACTTTCATAAAAATCGCCTATTCACCCCCCCCCCTCTAGTCGAATACTAGCACTTTCAATTGGTATCAGAGTTAGGTGCTCCCTTATTCTGTGTGATTCGGTTTAACCACATGGAGTTTAGCTATGTCAACTGCAGGGATAATCAAAGTCTCTGTTGTGTGCCCTATCTTTGTTGGCACTGATTACCCCTAGTGGAAGAATAAGATGCGTATGCATCTTGAAGCCATTGACGTTGATCTCTGGTATGTCATCAAGAACGGCGTTCCCAAGGCCGGTGAAGGTGTTACTCCTGCTGATGTCAAGAAGTTCATCCAACTGGACTCAACTTCCAAGAATATCATTTGTGGTCATCTGACCAAAGGGCAGTATGGTCGTGTGAGTGCTCTGGAAACTGCGAAGCTAGTCTAGGACTGGCTCTCCAAGGAGAACGAAGGCGTCTCAACACAGAGAGATTCAAGGATCAGTGTTCTTCGCAATCTCTTCAACCGCTTCAAGAGAAATGACAATAACAATGTCCAGCTCACATTTGATCGCCTCACTGATATCACCAATGAGCTTCATGCACTCGGCGCCACTGAGATCACCAAGGACGAAATTGTCAAGACACTTCTAAGATCTCTTCACAAGTCGTTTGACACCCTGGCCCTGATGATTCAAGAGCGCCCTGACTTCAAGACTCTCGATCCGTCTGACATACTTGAGAGACTCAACACACATGAGTTCTAGCTATCTGAGAAAAGAGATATCTATGGTCCCAGCTAAGGTTATACTCGCGCTTTTAAGGCAAAGGTTGTCTCCTCATCTGAAGAAGAATCTGACTGCAGTTCTGGGGATCCTGAAGACATTGGAAAGGAGCTTGCTATGCTTGTGAAGAAGTTCCAGAAGTTCACCAAGAAAAAAGACTTTAGAAAGTCTTCAAGATCCAGCTCAAGAAATGATGCAGCTTCCTATCATGATCACGAGAAGTGAACCTGTCACAAGTGCAAGAAACCTAGTCACTACATCTCTGAGTGTCCACAGTGGGACAATGAGACAAAGAAGAAGAAGAAGAGCAAGGAATATGATTATGATGACAAGAAGAAGAAGAAATCCTCAAAGTCTTCTTCCAAGTGTTCATCAAAGTCTTCATGACACAAGAAGAGCTCATCAAGCAAGGCTCGTACTTTTGTTGGCAAGGAGATGGATTCAGAGGAGGAGTCTACATCTGAGGAGGCAGAGGTGGAGTCGGAAGAGGAATCTGATTCTAGAGTAGCAAGCCTGGCTCTAGCTTCTGCATACGTCGCCAAGTCCATCTTCAACACTGAAGACAATGGCCACGTCACCAACAGTGATGCCAAGGATGAGGATGACTCTTCTCCCACCTACTGCTTCATGGCACGTGGTGCCAAGGTAAACTCACGCGATGCTTACTTTCAAACATCAAGTGAAGATGACTCTGAATGTGAATCTAAACCTAGCTACAAAACACTTGCTAAAAGTGCAAATGAACAACAGAATGCCATGGAACATATTCAAAAGCTGTTATACAAAAGCGATGACCTGTTGGACGCGCAAATGACCCGAACTCAGTCCTTAATTGAAGACATTAAAAATCATCATGTTAAGTATGAGGAACTTGAATGTCGTCATGAATCGCTCTCAACCTCTCATGAAAAGCTTTCCTATGATTATCTTCAAAGGAAGCATGAACTTGAGAAATTGAGATCGGCTCATGAAGATCTTCAAAAAGAGAACGAGTCACTCCGCGCTCAACAGATCAGTTCCGCTCAAGAAGGATTTGAACCACCATGTCTAAAATGTATTGAGCGTGATAATGTTGTCTCTGTTGCTGAATGTTCAACTGCTGCTACTATTGCAATATCTTCAACTGCTAATGTGGTAACTAACCCCTCTGCTGAGGACACCACTACTATTGCTGATGAGAATGCCAGGTTGAAGTACATTGCTTGAGACAGGAATGTACAAAAGTCTCAAAGGGCATCAGACACTATGTGATGTCCTCAAAAAGCAGATTCTGAACTGAAACCCTAGGAAAGAGGGTGTTGGGTTCGAGAGGAAAATGAATGTTGATGGTTCTTACTGGATGCCTGAGCAGTACCCCAAAACCACATGGGTTGCTGCCAAGGAACCTTCAGTGGACCCATCTACCTTATCTGGCTTCACTAGTGCTAACCCAATTATCATTGATGAATCCTTTGATGCAAACTATAAACTATTCAGGAATCAGAATGGTGAAGTGTTTGCCAGGTATATTGGTACTAACTGCAGGAATGGACCACCTCTTAAGAAGATCTGGGTACCCAAAGCTTGTCTAGAAAGTCTTCCCATGAATGTCGTCATGACACCACCAGGGAAGAAGACAAATCCCAGACCAAAGGCTTCATATGGTCCAAAGGCTTCATACAGACAGAGGACTCACCTGAGTCACCCTAACGCCAATGTTTTGCAGGGAAATCATACTCAGACTTTGAATATGAGCGTGTTTCATCAAACCGCTATGTTCATAAGTCTAAGAACTTTTCTGCTTATTCTTATGAGTATTATTCTCCTCCTGCAAGGCTATTTGCTAGGGCTCCAAAGCTGAAGTTCTCAGATGCTGCACTTAGACTCATTGCTTCTAAGCCACCCCTGAAGATGTGGGTGGTTAAGAAAACTTAACTCTCTTTTGCAGGGAAAGGTCTCCAGCCGGAAATCAAAGGCGTCTGATGCTTATGCTGGGGACCTTAAACATCTTGTGGGACGCAAGATAAAATGTCCAAATGGTCTTACTATGTATTTTGTCCCGGGATTCCTTGACACTCATCCTATCTATCCTAACCAAGATCTGAACTTCTATGTTCCTCTTGTTTGTCAAATGTTTTTGCTTCACAACTCTCTTGGTGAAGCCTATCCCCCAAACTGTACTGTAGGATATGACACCTCAAGCTTCAGAATGGATTATGGATAGTGGCTGCACCAACCACATGACTGGTGATCGAAGTCTTCTGATGGATTCAACCCTTCACCTGTCTGATAAAAGTCATATCACATTTGCTGACACTGGTAAAACTAAGGTATTGGGTCTTGGTAGAGTTGCAATCTCGAAGGATCAGCACATGGATAAAGTGATGCTTGTTGAATCCCTTGGCTTCAACTTAATGTCTGTATCAATGTTATGTGATTTGAACATGATTGTGATATTTGGAAAATATCGTTGTCTTGTCCTTATGGAATCTGACAAATCTCTAGTCTTTGAAGGGTATCGAAAAGATGATCTGTATATGGTAGATTTCTCAGCAGGACCACAGCTTGTCGTATGTCTTCTAGCAAAAGCTTCAGAGTGTTGGCTCTGGCATCAGAGACTAGGACATGCGGGCATGAGGAACTTGTACACTCTCGCGAAGAAGAAGCATGTCATGGGCATCGAAGGTGTCAAGTTCAAGAAGGACCATCTGTGTGGTTCCTCTGAAGCTGGGAAGATGACTAGGGCCAAGCATCCCTCGAAGACAATCATGACGATCTCAACCCTGAGCTGCTTCACATGGACTTATTCGGCCCTACTCACTACTCTACTCTTACTACCACTGCTTGTCTCTATGGTTTTGTTATTGTTGATGATTACTCAAGATATACATGGGTGCATATAATCTATATAAGACTAAAGTGCAGGATGTCTTCAGATGTTTCGCCAATCCTGCCATGACGAACTATGGCATCAAGATCAAGCACATCAGAAGTGACAATGGAACAGAATTCTAGAACACCGGCCTCGACACTTATCTTGATACACTAGGCATCAGTCATGAGTTTTCTGCTCCCTACACACCTCAGCAGAATGACATCGTGGAGCGCAAGAACAGAACTCTCATCGAGATGGCTCGGACGATGCTTGATGAGTACAAGACTCCAAGAAAGTTTTGGCCTGAAGCCATTGATACTGCAGGCCATGTCATCAACCGTGTTTATCTTCACAAGCTTCTAAAGAAGACATCATATGAGCTGCTAACTGGTAAGAAGCCAAACGTCAGTTACTTTAGAGTATTTGGTGCTAGGTGCTGGATCAAGGATCCACATCACACTTCAAAATTTGCACCGAAAGCACATGAAGGTTTTATGCTTGGATACGGAAAAGATTCGCACTCCTACAGAGTCTTCAACCTCTTTCACTATAAAGTGGTTGAAACTGTGGATGTGCGGTTCGATGAGACTAACGGCTCGCAAAGAGAGCACCTGCCAAATGTGCTAGATGAGGTCCCTCCTAGTGAATCTATCAAGCTCATTGGTACTGGAGAAATCATACCTTCTGAAGCTCAGGCCGAAGACGAACTCATCATTGCACCAAGTCAACCTGAAGAAAATGCTCAGCCTAAAGTCAATGCTGAAGCTGAAGACAATGATCTGCAAGGGCAAAATCTTCGTCCAGTACATCCCCGTGTTGCAAATGAAGTACAGATTGAGAAGATAATTGACAGCATCAATACACCTGGTCCGCTCACTCGTTCAAGAGCAACACAACTAGAAAAATTTTGTGGGCACTTTGCATTTATCTCTATATCTGAACCCAAGAAAGTTGTTGAAGCCTTTATGGAACCTGAATGGATTCAAGCAATACAAGAAGAGCTTCATCAGTTCGAGCTGAATAATGTCTGGGAACTGGTCAAGCGTCCTGATCCTCGCAAGCACAATATCATTGGCACCAAATGGATCTATCACAACAAACAAGATGAGCATGGTCAATTTGTCAGAAACAAGGCTCGTCTGGTTGCTCAAGGTTACACTCAAATCGAAGGGATTGACTTTGATGAAACATTTGCTCCTGTGGCAAGGCTTGAATCCATTCGCATACTGCTAGCCTATGCCAACCATCACAACATCCTTCTGTACCAAATGGATGTGAAGAGTGCCTTTCTCAATGGCAAGATTGAAGAAGAAGTGTATGTTGCACAACCACCTAGCTTTGAAGATCCAAAACATCCTGACATGGTATACAAGCTCAACAAGGCACTGTATGGCCTCAAACAAGCTCCTCACGCTTGGTATGACACGCTCAAAGACTTCCTGAAGAGCAAAGGCTTCAAACCTGGTTCTCTAGATCCAACACTCTTCACAAAGTCATATGACGGTGAACTGTTTGTGTGCCAAATCTATGTGGATGACATTATCTTTGGCTGCACCAACAAGAGATACAATGATGAGTTTGGGCACATGATGCAAGAGCAATATCAGATGTCCATGATGGGTGAGCTGAAGTTCTTCCTTGGTCTTCAAATCCGCCAGCAGAGGAATGACATCTTCATATCACAAGAAAAATACCTCAAAGATTGCCGGAAGAAGTTTGGAATGCAAGACTGCAAAGGATACACGACGCCAATGCCAACGAAAAGTCATCTGGGTCCTGACGACAATGGTAAAGTGTTTGATCAAAAGTTATACCGCTCCATGATTGGTTCCTTACTTTACTTATGTGCATCTAGCCAGATATAGTGCTTAGCGTTTGCATGTGTGCCCGATTCCGAGCGGCACCAAAGGAGTCGCATCACCTAGTGATGAAGCAAATTCTTCGATGGCTTACACCCCAACAATAGGATTATGGTATCCAAAGGGCTCAACATTTGGTCTGATTGGGTATTCTGATGCTGATTATGATGGTGACAAGGTTGACCGCAAATCCACGTCAGGAACATGTCACTTTCTTGGTCGATCACTTGTCTGTTGGTCTTCAAAGAAGCAGAACTGTGTGTCACTCTCCACTTCTAAATCTGAATACATTACTACTGGATCATGATGTGCTTAGCTTCTATGGATGAAGCAAACTCTCAAGGACTATGGCATCAACACGAAGAATGTACCACCCTTCTGCGACGATGAAAGCACTATTGAGCTTTCCAAGAATCTAGTTCAGCACTCGAACACAAAGCACATTCAGATCCGTCATCAGTTTCTCAGAGATCATGTCAACAAGGAAGACATCAATATCATTCATGTCAACACTAAAGAGCAATTGGCAGATATCTTCACTAAGCCATTAGATGAGAAAAGGTTTTGCAAGTTGCGATGTGAGCTAAATATCTTAGAATCCTCAAATTTCCTGTGAATGGACACACATCCTAACGCTTATGCATGTTGATGACTTAGTTGTGCAACACACGAAGTAACGTATATCTTCAATCAATGAAGACTTACTATCTGAGTGTGAATACATTAATGTGGAATTTGACTTTGGAGCTCCATGATAATTGTGCGCCGTGTCTGGGTCTAATATTTCCTATACGGTGGATAATGCCACCAACAAATTCTTATTGAAGTGTTTCTCTTGGCGTTATGATTGCAAAGTCTTCGCATTTGTATTGTCTTCAACATTGATTTGTCTTCATGATTTATCTTCACAATGTTGAGTTGGTTTATATATATATATAGGGTGGGTCTATTCTAATAACATCCTTAAGACCCTTATTCTGCTAACAACTGCGGGCTGAGACGCGCAGCTAGCTGACCCGAACGGACACGGAGATAAAAAATAAGACAACCCCAACCGAACCTCGACTCCTCCATCTCCTCATGCCCACCCTCCTCCATCTCCTCGTGCCCACCCCCACCTCCTCCCACCTTTGCCCCCAAATCCTCTGGCAACACCGGCGCGCAACAGCGCTGCCCTCCTGCGCCCACTTCGTCCACCACCCAGGGCACTTCCCCTGGCGATGGATCTGGCCCTGCTGCGCCCCTCCTCCCCCGTGCTGGATCCGCCGCCAGCCAACGGATCCCATCCGCCCTCGACCAACCTGCCGCCGGAGCTTCACCATGTCGCGGGGGTGCGTGGCGGCACGGCCACTGTCTACCGGCGGCGACCCGTCACCGAGCCCCCCTGCCCCCCTGTGGTCACCCTTTTCCTCTCGGGGTCGCCGCTCCTTCATGCCGGCCAGGGTGAGGTGTTGTCCCGGCGTGGTGGCCGCCAAGGCTTCACCTCTTCTGGATCCGGCGGCCATGGCCTCCGCCGTCTCATCTGCTGCTTCCCGCGGCTGTACCTCACGAAGAAGATGGCGACTGTGGTGGCGACGCCTCGCGCCCCAAGGAGGAGCAGGGGCAGCAGTGCTGGGGTGAAGGTTGGTGGCAGGAAGGGCGGGCCCAAGTGCAGGGTGGTGCTGCCCTACATTGTCGCCGTCGGTGTGTAGTTTGGCTGGGCGCTGCAGCTCTCCCTCCTCACCCATGAAGTTCGCCGTTGACGCCCTCTGCACGCTGCTGTTCGTTTTGGTGGTTGTCGACTCTGTCCACAACACAGTGCAATACATTCGGTAGTGTAGCTCACTTCGCCCGGTGTTTTTTTGTACAAATGCAGGCCACTTCGTCAGTGCTTTTGACAGGCGACCTGCAGTTCGCCCCCTCCCCTCGGCGGCCCAGCGGCCACCATGAGTCGGCGACGCTGCAGTTCATTTTGGGTTGATGTTGAATTGATCGGTGCTGAAGGCCCGTGCAGTCTGGTGTGGCACAAGTATTCAGTATGGGCGGCGGCGAGGTAGCTCATGTAGTTCTTGTACGCGGCGCATGCGGTTTGTTTGCACCCCATGTGCACGATGCATGCAGGTCGTGTGTGTGTGTGTGTGTGTGTGTGTGTGTGTGTGTTGATGTTCAGTTCGCCGGGAAACTATAGAAGAAAAAAGATCATTTTTTAAGTTCATTTTCTTCTTGAATGTGTTAGAGAGAAAATGTAAGAAATTATAAAAAAGATGCAGTCCATTGGTGCACTGCTTGCGGCTCGCGCGGTTCGTCTGTGTAGTTTTTTAGTTTTCTTTATTTGTAAAAAAGGTATCTGGTTCATTTTGTGGTGGTTGGTGCTCCACCTTATGAAAAAAGAGGAAAAAGTAATTCCCATCAGATAAAAAAACATCAGAGGCACCCACTTGGGAAACAGAAAAAGTGTCTGGTATGTAAATTTTTGAAGCTCACTTTGTAATCTCATGTAGTTCGCTATAAAATCCTCCGTGGTTCATTTGGTAAACAAAAAACAAAACATCTAAAAAAGCTCGCTTCTTATTAGATGTAGTTCACTCGCTTAGTCCATGCGGTCCACTTACTGGATCTACACACGTAAAAAATATTGAGTTTGAAAAAAACTCACGCGGTTCACTTTCGGTAGTGTCGCGGCCCGTCTATGGTAGTCTCGAGGTTCACTTTTCATAGGATTGTGGGTCACCAACGCTTGACATAAAGTGCACTCCACCTCGTTTGAGAAAATTTACATCCCACAAAAAAAATCATGCAGTGCACTTGTCCGTCTGATGAAGTGCGGGTTTTAGTCCAAAGAAGTGCGGTTTGCTACCTCATTTGGGAAATTTATGTCCCACAAAAAAGAAATGATGCAGTGCACTTGTCCGTCTGATGAAGTGCGGGTTTTAGTCTAAAGAAGTGCGGTTTGCTACCTCGTTTGGGAAAATTTACGTCCCACAAAAAAGAAATCATGAAGCACACTTGTCGGTCTGATGCAGTGCAGTTTTTTGTCGGAAAGCAGTGCGGTTTTCTGTCTGATGCAGTGCATACGATGATTTTGTGTCGCGAAAAAACAGAGTGTTCGCATTTCTGTAAATTTGAAATTTCTCTTAAACCGTAAAGTATTAGAGAGAGTGTTCTACATGAAAAAGTTGCGCCTCATCGATATCTTTCCAACGGCATATCGTTTGAATCATTCGACCAGCGGTTTGTAAAAATTTCGCGAAAAACGGCCGCTGCCACTCATCGTCCGCCACACGATTTTCAAAATTAACTTAAAACCGTAAGGAATCTCAAAAACATTTCAACATATGGAAGTTGCGCCCCATCCACAGCTTTTGAACGGTATATTACACGCCTTGTTTAGACAAACGGTTAAAAAAACTGGAGTGAAAACAGTACCGAAATTTTGAATTTTTTTGAAAAACAGAATTCCGCGATTTAGTAAATTTGAAACTGCTCTTAAACCGTAACGATTTAGAGAAAATGATAGATATGAAAAAGATGCGCCTCGATGATATCTTTCCAACGGTGTATCATTTGCTTCGTTCCGACAAGCTGTTTAGAAGAAATCGCGAAAAAAACGCTCGCTGCCACTCGTCATGGGCTGCACCATTTTCAAAACTGCTCTTAAACCGTGTGGAATCTCGAAAAGTGTTCAACATATAGAAGTTGAGCCTAATCCATAGCTTTCCAACGGTATATTATACGCCTTGTTCTGATAAACGGTTAAAAATCTAGAGAGAAAACAGTACTAGAAAAACACTGCATGCAATTTTTTTTGACGCGAAGTTCACTAGTGTGTATTGCAGTGCTCGTCGTCAAAATGATGCAATGCACTTCTGTTGAGCGTGCAGTGCTGAAGTGTTATCAGAATAACTATTTTGCTAATATTAGCAGAATAAACTGGCTGTATATATATATATATATATATATATATATATATATATATATATATATATATACAGATATATATATATACAGATATATATATATATATATATATATATATATTTGTGTTCTATCATGTACAACATTCACTTATAGCTATGTCTTCACTCTTGAATCTTTATTGATCTAAGTGAATGTGATCGGACCCTAACCTATTCCGTGCTTCTTCCTCAACTCTATCTGTCCAAATCATATGCATTCTATTGAAACTTGTCGATTGTCTTCTCTGAGTCCTTGTCAGCGGAGGACAATCTGACAAACATTTGATCTGTTTTAATGCTGCATCTTTATTGCCTGAAAACCGGAGAAGCCGGAACGACCGCCCGACAATTGAGGCGTGCGTGAGAACATGGAACAACTCTCAATGACTTGCATGCATGCCACATGTCTCTCAAATGTGAATCGCCAGGGGCACCTATTAATCGAGCGGCCCTACTCCTTCTTATAAATACACATCCATGCGGTCATTATCCTTTCTTCCACCTCGCCACCTCTCGCAAACCCTAGCGCCTCCGCTAGCTCGCATCGACGCTGGAGAAGAAGCGCTTAGCTGTCGCGACCTCTTCAACACCGTCCTCACGATGGCCGCGGACCTCGTCATCTCCACCTCCGCCGTAGGTGTCTTCCGCCGCCAAGTTAGGGTGCGGGAGATTGAACTGCTCGGCTTCTTTTCCAACCCATCTAGCAGTTCGTCCGGGGTAAATAAATCCTACTTTTTACTGCCTTTTAGATCTGTCAAATCCGTCCACTTTATCCAAAAGTGGTTTTTGAACTTCCAAATCAGGATTCATTCTCTTCTGCATCTCATACCATGCTAAGTATATTCACTTATGCTTCATAACTAGTTAGATTCCTCACTTGTACTTATTCATGGATTCGTATAAATTTGGAACCAACTCTCTCCAAATAAGTGAATGTCTTCGCACTATGAGGTCAATGTCTTCTAAACTGAATTATCTTCAAAATCTTCTAAGAATGCATATGACCTCTTCCCCTTGCCTCACATCTCTAATGTTGTCACAGGTACATGTCCGTGGGAGAATCCCTTGGTTCTCATAATCTGCATTCATTTGTAGAATACTTATAGAATCACATTGAATCTCCTGTAGCCAATTCTTGTATGAAGCCAATCAGATGGAAGTCATTCGCTGTATTGAAGCCAATGAGCTTGAATATTATGGCTTCGGAAGTCTGCTCGGAAGGGTGGCAGGCAACACCGAGGCAACACAGCACTTGATTTGCCTCCTGCCTTGTATGAGCAATACAAGTCAGACCCCGACGAAAACTACAACCAGCGCAAGAACCGGATTTAGTGGATCTGAAGATATTGGGCTTAGGAATGTTTCAAATACAGATTCGTCACGCCTGAATACGCTGAGAAGAATGCAATAAATTACCCATGGGGAGACTGACTGTATCGCGGCTTGGTGCCGAAAAACAAGGCTGAAGCCATTGCGCAAGAATTCTATCCTTGCATGGTCAGAGGACCGCAGCCTAAAAATGCCGACCCATCCTCCTTATTATGGTGTCATGACGACAATCTCTTCAAGCGCAACTATCAGTTTGCCAAAGATTCAGCTCCCCAGAATGCAAAGGACTATGGCCTCAACTTCAACCCTGGCCCCTCTGCTCCCAGATCTAATGGGACACATGAAGCCAATGAAAATATAATTGGCCCCTTTGCTAATTTTGATGGGCTTCTGTCTCACATTGCTGCTTAGAGAGCTGCAGTGGGCAATCTGATGGTGAAGCTGATATTGAAGCTGCTCCCTCACTCCCAAAGAAATAAAGAAGAAGAAGGCAAAAGCTTCAAAGCCATCTTCTTCACCAAAAGCTTCAGAAAGGAAGCCACTGAAGATTGCATCGCCTGAATCCAGTGTGCAATCTGAAGACTTATCTCGTGTGTCCAAGAGGACCAAGAAGCCATTGCCCAAGAAGGCCACTTGGCAACCACTGACACCATTCGCTGTGCTATGCAACGAAGATGAAGCCATTGGTCTGTCCAGTGATGAAGATCTTGCTGACGATGCTCCGGAAATGCTCATCAAAATCAAGCAAGAAGCTGAAATCTTCAATGATATGTCGCTCTTTGATGTTCATATTCTGAATAACTTCATCGATCAGTGGCTTGACAACCAGGACATCAGTATTGATGATCTTCAGCTCCCTGTGGACATCAGCTTCACCTTCCATGGTGCCATTTCTGGTGAACTGGCCTTGGGTCAGAAGATTGTCGAGCTGAAGAACAAGATTGATTATGAGAAGGCTCACTTCAAGAAGAACATGGACAAGCTCAGCGTGGCAGATGTTCAAATCTTCAAGAAGATGCTGCATGACCTCAAGGAGGAGTTCCACAAGAAACGCACTGAAGCTAAAGGCTCAAGGCAGCACATGAAGTATCTTGCTGAGAAATGTGTTCAAGCCCACAATGAAGCTGAGAAGCGAAAAGCTCTTGGGTGTCCTGGCATTGATCCTAGGATGCCAGCAAAGAAGAAGAAGTCTGCTAAGACCCACACTGCACCAAGGCAAGAAGAACCTCGCATTGTCTTCCCTGCCAGTATAACAGGCTCGAAGCCTAAGGTCCCCTCAGAAGCTTCTAAACTGAAGAAGACAAGAGCGGCTAAAGCTAAAGTCAAGAAGCACAAGCACAAGGACGTATCTGACGATGCTCCTTCTAAGAAGAAGCTGAAGACTAAGGGAACTAAGTCTTCAAAGAAAGAGCATGCTACAGCCTCTCAGCCCCTCATCGTTGAACCCATCTCAGTTGCTCCCCCTGCTCCCACAAACCAAGAACGTTGAGTTGTACTCCACCAGCTTGCTTCCATAGAGGCTCATGAAGAAGATCAAGTTCCAGCTGTTGACCCCAATGCAGTTGAACACATTGGTCATGAAGACAATGTTCCTCCCCCAAGGCCTCACACAATGGAGTTGGCTTCAACAGTGATATGGAGTTGGTCACTGTTCGCTGGCCTGTCCTGGTACTTCCCACTGGTCCCGGACCGCAATATGACTATCTTGTGCAGCAGCGACCACAAGTGCAGAAGCCTAAGCCAAGACTGCCAAGACTTCCAGGTGCTGCTACATCTCCTGGATCTTTCAATGTCAATAGCTTCAGCGCACAACACCTTCTTTGACAGTGATAAGAATCCCTACTCGAAGCCAAGGATCTCCTCAGATCGCTTCTGGAGCCATCAACAGCGCAGCTACTACTCTTGTGTTCTCTACAACCAAGAGAGAATCTTCCCTCACATGCATCTTGATTGTGAAGCTATGGCTGGGCTCCCCTATCTTGAAGAAGCTATGGATTGCTTTCCTGATGTTGGCCTTCTGGAATTCATAACAGCCAAAGAGCACTGGAATGAAGAGCTTCTACTACAGTTCTATTCTACTCTTCACATACATGGATACAACAGGGATCCGAAGACATGGACCCTTGAGTGGATGTCAAGTTATGTGCACCATGAAGCCAAAGCTCAGGATATCATTGAGCTCACCTCCCTGCCCACACCAGGTGAATTTTATGAGTCTGGTTGTCAACGCCACACAGAAGGACTGCAGAGCATTTTTCAGCGGGCTGAACCCAATATGAGTCAGATGCTCAGCATAATGAAGACATTGCCTCAAGATGTAGAATATCAAAAGGAATTCTTTGTCCATGACCTCGAGTACTTGCCCCGCACAATTTATCATATCCTGAGGCGTACTCTACGGCCAACCAAAGGACATTCTTTTGAAAACAAACTTGAAGGCGCCATGAAGACCTTGGTTTTCTATATTGTCAATGGCATCAAGTTCAACTCCCAGGATTTCTTCATCAGACAGCTTGCTACATCTGGGATAGATCTTTTTGGCCTGAAGTTTTATGCTCCATGGGTGATGCGCCTAATAAAGCTTCATTCCATTGTTAACTATCAGCCTTCTGCACGCAACCATCTGGTTGTCTTGCCTGAGGTTGATCTATCTGTTGAAGCCATCTACCCCGAGCCTGCCAAGGAGCCAATATATGTTCACAATGTTGATCATCAAAGCTTCACGCAGCCCATCGAAGGAGTTCATGTAATGCTGCTGGTCCTGCTTATCCACTTGCTGGCAATGTGCGTTTGCCTCACCGTGCTAATACCGAAGCCACTGCTAGTACAGTTGCTCAAAGGCCTTGAAAGCGTTCTTGTGTACTCAATGACCGAGAGCTGCTTGTGGCCTTACATGAGAAGCAGGACATGCACCATGACTGGCTGAAGCATCAAATGCATAGTCTCTTGGTGGATGCACGCCCTTGTACCCACCATGGCGCTAGTGCCCATGCGTATGCATGCCCCCGTCGCGCCTGTGCCCTTGCATGCGACCCCCTTAGTGTCATGGGACACCACCGTCAACTGCTATCTCATAGCACCGTGAGTTTCCGACCTCCCACGCCCTGCCCATTGAACGCGCGATGACATGGTGTTTGATTTCAATGTGAAAAACATTTTGTGTTGCCTTGAAGACTATAATAATGGTGTCGAGGAGGATGACAATGATAATGCTGGCGTGGCATGCCACCTCCCCCACTGTCGGAATTAGGTTTCTTGGGTATATTAATACTATATCTCGATCATATGAATATAGAGTTAGAGTTCGCGGGTCAGAGCCTCCTATTCGTCCTTCAGCCGATTGCATATCAGCTTGACCTAGATCAAAGCTTCCTTGCTCGCCCCCACTTGGTATTCTTGGACATGGTACATGGGTTAAGCGGCGATGGAGGTCGACAAAGTCAGAATCACTTCAGTCGTGGGTGTAGAAAAGCTCGGGGCCAGAGGACTCGACCGGGTGGCCCCCGTGACGGTCTTGGCCGGCAAAACATGCTCCACTCGGCGATGGAATGTCTCTTACATGACTATGTCGATGCCGGTTGCCTTCCCCTTGTTAGCATCCGGGTTGGGCAGGTCGGCGTTGTCATCATCGTCTACCTAGATGACCTTAGGTGGTGCTGTGTGTGTCGGATTTCAGGTTCCGGCAAAACCCTCGAGGTCCGAAAACTGGGGTGCGCACAAAGATTTCCCCCTACCGAATCTCGCTCTCAGCCTCGCCGTGATCTCTAAGCTTGGCTCGACGAACTCCCGACACAAGAGACAAAAGATTTATACAGGTTCGGGCCACCATTGTGGTGCAATACCCTACTCCTGTGTGGTGGTGGTGGATTGCCTCTTGGGCTGGTGATGAACAGTACAAGGGAAGAACAGCCTCGTGAGGAGAGGTGTTCTTGAGCTGGTGCGGTGTTCTACTTGCTCTGGTTTTCTCCCCCCCCCTTCCTACTGTGGTGTCTAGTCCTATTTATAGAGGCCCTGGTCCTCTCCCCAAATATTGAGCGGGAAGGGATCCAACAATGGCCAATTTGAAAGGGGGAAGCTAGTACAAGCTATCCTGACTAAAGGTGGTCTTTGCCTATCAAAGGCGCTGGTGGTGACGCCGTCTTGGGCTCCACGATGACCTCCATCCTATCCTGCTAGTCTTGGTATTGTTGCACCGATATGGAAACCTTTGCTTGATGCCTCGGTACCCCGCGCCTACGCTTCCCCCCTTAGCACCAAAGGGGAAACGAGGACACTGCACGTGCTGGCGCCCGCCTGGCCTTGGTCGTCATGGCTTGCGTCATTGGAACCTCGTGAGGTACCCCTCGCCTTGATCTCTCCACCCCCTCGCGAGCCTGCCTGGTGAGGCCGCTCTTGAGGAGACCTTGCGTCGTCCGCCCTGCGAGGCTAGGCCCCTCGCAAGGGTCTTGAGCGTTGGTTGATGAAGACGGGCCGTACTAGGCCACTGGAGGAGCCACACCATGGGCCGCATGCAGGCAAGTCTGGGGACCCCCATTCCCAGAACATCGACAGTAGCTCCCGGGCCCAAGGCATGCTCGGACTTGGCTTAGCGGCGAAGCCAAAGGGCAAGTGCGGAGCGCCGCGGGCCCCAACAGCATGCGGCCTTGGCCAATGCGTGGCGACTGATTGGACGTGGGCGTCCCCGCTTCCCCACGCTGCCTCGGCAACTGCCCGTCTGACAAAGGATGGCGCGGGCAAGGCTTGCCTTCATTGCTTTCCTTCGTCTTGCTCAAGATCCCCTTCCTGGCTCCTTGCTTCTGAAATCTCCAGATCCGCTTCGATCCCTTCCCTTTCAGTAAGTGATGGCGCCCCGCCAGGCCAAGGTTGATGCGCTGCCAGCTTGGTATGCGCCGGCCCTGGATGCGCCATTGTGTCGGAGAAGAATCTCGCCGCCATGCGCCTGGTGACGGCGGTGGAGAGCAATGAAAAGGGGAAGACAGAACTCCGGACTGGCTCCGTTGTGCCGGAGGATGAGGGGAGCACTTTCTATCCCTTCTCCGACTTCTTCTATGCCGTCCTCCGCCATTACAGGTTGCAGGCCCTTCATCTCCATCCCAACTCCATTCTTCTCTTGTCGACTTTCGCCTACTACAGCGAGGCACATGTTGGGGTGATGCCGTCCATGGCTCTGCTGCGCCACTTCTTCCTCCTCCGAACCAACGGCGACCACACCTCAGCGTGTGCCAATTTTGTCGCGTATGGCAAGGCCAACACAATCTCGAAGGCCGGGAAGAGGGCCGACGGCTTCCGGAGCAAGTGGGTCATGATGGATGCCAAGTGTGTCAACCCCCGGCTAGCGTTGCCAACGAAGATGCCCCAATCTGACGTAGGGTGGTCTCGCACGAAGCTCAACGGTGATCGGGCGACGTTGGTGCTGGAGATGATGAACGCCGACCTGAATCCAGGCAACAAGAAGGCGGCAAAGTTGACGGGGGCCGCGCTCCTTAGGGAGTGCTTGATGCAGTGGGTGGCTCCGCTTCAGGCGTGCTCACACCCCTTATGGATGCTTGGGGGTGCAGACGACAAGCTTCGCCTGAATCCGGTGGCTCTTGTTTATGAGGAGCTGGCCGTAGCTCTCCTCCTCTTGGTCGGGGACGACAAGGAGTATCCGCCGAGTGCCCCGTCCCCTTGTTCCTCCGCAAGGACAGGGTGCAGGTGGTGGCTGCTATGCCCACCTTTGATGGGTGCAGCCTGGTGCCACCGGCTCCCCTTATGGTCCGGGGGGCGACGGCGCCGGTGGACGTGTCTTCGGGTAAATCCCGAATAGGAGGAGGAGAGGAGGAAGATGAGGAGCGTGACTTGGAGGCGACCCTCGAAGGGACGGGGGAGACCTCTCCCTCGCGCAGGGCCGATATCCTCCGCACCTTGCCAGACGACGACGAGGCCGACGCCACCCAAGAGAAGGAGGATCCGCCTACGATCCCGACGAAGGGCAGGTCGGCGCTGATCTCCCAAGAGGCTGCTTCTTCCCGGGAGCCGCCTGGAGCCGCCTCCAGCCCTTCTGCTGCACCTTCTTCTGCTCCTGGACCCCTTGGCTGCGCCCCGGGCCGCGAGGCTCTCTGGCTTCAAGCTCAGCAAGAGGAAGGTGGACTACACCGCGGTAGACCAGTAAGTGTCCATGCTCCATCTTGTTCTTGATTATGTTGTTGGTCCTTGACGTTCACCATCGATTGGCTAGGCCGCCATTTGCGGCGAAGAAGAGGAAGGAGGACGCGGTGACGCCGTCTGGGGCCGATCCATCTGTCGCGGCCGCACCTCCTTCCGTGGGGAGGGGAGGCGACGACGTTCGCATCTTCCCTGCCTGGTCATCATTGCGAGGCCTGGGAGGGCATCCTCGTGAGGCCTGGGAGGGCATCCTCGTGAAGAGTCAGTCCCCATGGCCCGGTAGCTCCGGAGGTGTCGTTACTCGATGCTGCTGCCGAGGTACCCGAGGCTCAGGAGCCCCCGGTCTCCCAAGCCATGGCTACACTGCCGCCTCCTCCCTCTATTGCGCCGTTGGTTCTAGGTCCTTCTGCCTCCCCTGATGTCTTGGAGCGTGCCCTTTCCGAGATGGCCCAGCTGCGAGAAAGACCTCCAGGGCGTCGACTCCCATCTGGTAGCCGGGCGTCTGGAGCTGGTTTCTGGCTGGCTTCACTCTGACGCCTCTGTCTGAGCGGTGCTGAGGCGGGTCGCGGCAGCCTCTGAGGAGGATAAGCGGGCCACTACTCAAGCCGTAGCCGCTCGCGAGGCGGCGCTGAAGGACAACGCAGCCGCCTAGGACCACTTCAAGGCACTAGAGGCCGAGCTGAAAGATTTGCGCGACAAGCACACCGAAGAAGCTCGTGACCGCCAGGCGGAGGAGGAGAGGATGAAAGCTTGGGAGGAAGTTATCATGGGCCGCGACGCTGAGCTAGCACGGTTGGCGGAGGCGCAGGCCACTGAGCACGGCCAGCTGGAAGAGCTGGAGGAGAAAGTGAGGGCGGATAAGGTCGAGCTTGACGCCAAGGCGAAGGTGCTGGCCGAGGACCGCGCGGCCTTCGCACTTCTCGAGGAGAGGTCTCGCGTGGTGCTAAAGGCACTCTATGAGAAGGGCCTGGAGAAGCCGCTAACCACCAACGAGGACAACCCCGCCCAGCTGCTTCCTTACTTGGTCGAGACGCTTGAGGAAGTCGTGAGCAGCATCGGCCCCATGGTAGAGGAAGAAGCTCGCGTCCTTTCTTCCGCTGCACTGACGCGCGTCTTCAGCCACCTCCACCTCCGTGACCCTGACACCAATCTTAATGAGCTGTTGGAGCCTGTGAATGGCGAGTGCTACACCACTGCTGCTGAAGCCGTGAAGGGCCAGGTGGAGGCCTTGCTGAAGAAGTTCCGCGCCTTCGATCCTGAGCCCAAGGAGGGCAGCGATGCTGATCCTACGGCCTCGGGTGGTGGTACAGGTGAAGGCGATGCCACCACGGGAGTGGAGTCCCTGGTGGGTGACGGCGGTGTCCAAGGATGACTTACTTGCGGCTTCTTTCCTGCTTAGTCCCTGCATTGTGCACCATGCCTCGTGGAGGCGTTTAAACTTGTGTCTGGTATTGTGAAGACAATTATGGTTTGTAATATTTGCTTCAAGATTTTGCAGTTTTCTTCCTATTTGCTTTACGTTCTACGTTGGTAGGGCCCGGCCCTGCGCATACCTCAGCCGTCGTTGGCCCCAACCAGATCACTAGGACGGGACCAAGGAGTGAGGGGCTACGTGACCAGTTAGGCTCCTGAGTCGCGATGCTCAGGTGTCCCCCTTGACGCGCAAACAGCTTATAGGAAGGGAACATAGGAGTGGATCTAGCGTTCTACGTCGGCAGAGCCCGACCCCGCGCATACCTCAACCGCCGTTGGCCCCGACCAGATCACCAGGACGGGACCAAGGAGTGAGGGGCTATGTGACCAGATAGGCTCCTGAGTCGCGATGCTCAGGAGTTCCCCTTGACGTTCAAACGATCTTCATACCTTGGCTCCGCTCGGGAGGGGCGCGCGACGACCAGGTCCGAAGAACCTGGCTGGGTGGCGTACGCTCGGGCGTGACCCGGGCGCAGCCCCTGTGCCCAGCCCCCTCATGCGACGCTCCCGAGGGGAGGTGTTGCGATGAGGCCAGACACTGAGCTCTGGGGCTCCCTGAGGTTGATACGGCCGTGGGGCCGCCCTCAGTTGTTTATCACCAACGCTGAGCATAGTGCTTTCGTATGTGTACGGGCATAGCCGCTCCTCGGCAGTGTCGTCTGCCAGCGCGGAGCATGGTGCTTCCACTGGTGCGTGGGGGGGGTCTCCCTCTGAGGAGAGCCCCCGGGGCGTGTACAGCCCCGCCCTGACACGTGGCTTGCACGGCAGGGCTAGACGAGGTGTATCTGGGCACTCGTGAGCCAGCGCAGGACTCACGAGGCCCTTCCTCAAGGTGGGTTGCGCCTGGTCTTGGGTCTTTGATAGTTGTGTGTTCCTGCGAGATGGTTAGGTATAAATGCTCTATGTCCTCAGGTCCCGGCCCTCGAGCGAGCTCAGCCGCCACTGGTATGCCAGGTCGCGATGCCGTGGTCAAGGCCAGGGGTGAGGGCTGGAGAGCCACTAAGAGCTCCTGAGTCACGATGCTCAGGAGCCCCCCTTTTAACGCGCAAGAGAATTGCATCAGAGAGAGAGGGACCCGTGGTCGGTGGTAATTGAACAGGTGATAATCACAGGTAGATTAGGCATGAAAGGCAATCAGCTTAGGTAAATGCGGAATGGATACATGCCACTGGGTCAGACCCAAGCGGCTTGGGGATGATGCAGCCTGAGGGGTGCTCCCATCAAGGTAAGATAAAGGCATAAAAAGAGATACATGCTGTAGGGATGGACCTACGCGGCCTGGGAATGATGCAGCCCTGAGGGCGCTCCCAGCTAAAATGAACTAGGGAGATGCCACCTAGTTCCGTTGTAGAGGGGGTGTTGGAGCAGCTGAAGATGCGCAGTGAAGGGGCCAACCCTCACGAGCCACCGGGCTCTGGGGGTCCAGGTGGTTCCTTGAGGACCGTCTCCATCTCTGTTTGGACAGCGTGATGTCTGGCCTCCTGAGCCGCCAGGACACCCCGCAGGTGATGCTGGTAGGTGGCAGCCGCGTTCGGCAGGCCGGAAGGCATGCGAACGTAGTTGTATGGAGGACCCTCGCAGCGTCCCACACACGAAGGCCAGAAGCGCTCCGGAGATGCGGCTCGGTTGAGCCCTGGGACATCGATGTAGATGCGCAGCCCACCATCCTCGCCTGGATGGGGAGCCACGCCGGGCGAGCGGCGGTCGCCACGCACGGCCCTCGCTTCCTGAAGCTCCTGAGTGGTCTTGGCAATGAACTCTTGAACATTGGGCCTTCCACACCCTGTGCCCTCCTGAGGCAAATGTGCCACGAGGCACGCCTCCAAGTGGTGCTCGAGCGCCTCCCTCATGATGTTGGCGATGTTTGAGGCCCTCCAAAAGAGATCCCCCGAGCCCTGCCCAAGGAGGGCACCGGACGCGCCTTCCTATGCGATGGAAGGAGGCGCCCCAGGCACGGGCGCTGATCTTGACGCAACACCACTCGAGATGCCGACCTCCTGAGGCCTTGTGTGGAGTGGTTGCTTCTTCTTGGGGATGGCCTCAGGAGGGTTATCGCCCTTGCTGTCTGGGTCCTCGATTGATGTAGCTTGGAAGTCACGCTCTAGGGAGCACACCGCATATCTCTCTTTGCAGGGGACCGTGATGATTCTGCTGCTTCCTAGAATCTTGAGGACGTTGTAGCCGTGGTGGGTCACTGCCATGAACTTGGCCAGGGCTGGAAACCTGAGGATGGCATTGTACGCAGGTGGATGTGGGCGATGTCAAAGTCGATGAGCTCGGTGCGGTAGTTGTCATGCTGTCCGAAGGTGACAGGGAGGCAGACTTGCCCTATAGGGGTGGTGGAACCGTCAGTAACTAATGAGAAAGGCTTGGTAGGATGGAGCTGATCGTATGGCACTTGAAGGTTGTCGAACATCTCAACGGACATCGATGAGGGTCTTGGTGACTTGCACATTGCTGATGATTGGGGAATAGAGCATCGGGAGGACGCTAGCAGTAGCCGCACACTTGAGTTGTTCTATCGAGCTCAAGGTGATGGCGCACTTGTACCACCCGAGCGGGCGTGTGGCCTCGAGCCTGGGGAGGACTGCGTTCACCTCGCGAGCAAACTGCCTGAAGATACACTGAGAGGCTGGGGCCTGAGCTCCGCCCAAGATGCAAGCGATAGCACATTGCTCCTGGAAGCCCCTAGCCCCCTCGTCCTAATGATGGTGGTCATTCCTTCTTGGCGGCGGCGGCAGCGGGGAAGGCCTGCGTTGCCCTGCAGGCGGTCCTCGCGAGGCTGATCCCTCCAGGCACCCTGACGAGGCTGGTCCTGCCAGCGATCCTCATGAGGACGGTCACGCCACTCCTGGCGTGCGCCACGGTCGTCCCATCGTCCTCCACCACGCCCTCCTCCTCGGTCGTAGCCCCGGTCGTTGCGCTCGAGGCGTCGACCGAAGCGTCCTTCTCGAAGGGCCCTGAGCTCCTGGCAATCGTTGGTGTTGTGGGTGTGGAGGTTGTGGTAGGCGCAGAATGGTCGGCTGCCCTTGGACGACTTCGGCTGGTCCCTGCCGTGCTACATTCTGGTTCCGCCGCGAGCATGGCCACCCCCTTGCTCTTCCCGTCCTTGGCCTTCTTTTCTTCCAGGTCGGCAGTTGGGAGCTCATGGAGGGAGAGGCGTCCCTCCTCAGCTCTTGCGCACTTGGTCGCCAGTTTGAACAGCTCCTAGGATGTGCACAACTCCTCGTGGATGGCGAGCTCCTCCTTCATCTTGACATCACGGACGCCGTCAGAGAACGTTGATATGATGGCCTCGTCCGTCACCTTGGGAATCTTGAGGCGGACGCTGTTGAAGTGCTGGATGTATTTCTGCAGGGTCTCCCCAGGCTGATGCTTGATGCGGCGCAGGTCACCCGCAGCGAGGGGGCGCTCGCGAGTGCCCTGGAAGTTGGCGATGAAGCGGCTGCTCATCTCATCCAAGGAGGAGGTAGAGCCAGGAGGCAGGTTCAGGAGCCACGAGCGAGCACCCTCCTTGAGCGCCATGGGAAACCAATTTTCCATGACTTTCTCGTCGCCGTTGTCCGCCTCGATGCTCAGCTCGTAGAGCTGCAAGAACTCTGCGGGGTCGGGGGTGCCGTCATAGCGAGGAGGCAGGTCTGTCTTGAACTTGCCCAGCCATGAGACGCTACGCAGTTCGGGGGTGAATGCGCGGCAACTTGTTGTGGTCACCGGGGCCCTTTGCTGATGCAGAGCTTGCTCTTGATAGTACTCGCGCACCGCTGCCATGGGCAGCACGCGGTGTTGTCGCACCGGTGCACGAAGCGCGGGGGCGCCTTCTTGAGGCCGAGGGATTTCTTGACAGCTTCCTCCTTCTCGCGCGGGCGCCGGACGTGGTGGATCATGCCCAGGGGCCTCGCGCCTTGGTGCCAGGGCGCCGTCTTGGGGCAGAGGTGGTGGAGGCGCTCCATGAGCCATGTCGCCCATACGTGGCAGAGGGTGAGGCAGCTAGAGAGATGGCGCGGGAGAGCCCCCTGCGGTGCTGACGAGCTCGGTGATGCGAGCGAACCATTCCTCGTAGAGGTCGTCGACAGGGCGGTAATGCAGGAGCTCACGTGCCATAAGCAGTGCGGCCTGCGCGGCCGTGGGGGCGCGACGAGCGTGCGACGATGAACCAGCTGGGGTCAGCGACGGAGTGGCGGTGTGGCCGTCCCGCCGCACCGAGGGGTGCAGCGAAGATGCTTGATGCTCATTCCCCACTGGGCCGGTGGAGACGTTGGCGGCAGGTGCCGGAGAACGATGGGGAGGTCCATCGACGGGAGCCGTCTGGGCGACGCGAGCGGTGAGAGCGGCCCGGCGCTCAGCGCGGGCTCGACGGGCGTCAGACATGGATGCGATGAAGCGATGGGACACGGATCAGCGGAAGGAAGACTTTGGTGCACCCCTACCTGGCGCGCCAAATGTCGGATTTCGTGTTCCGACAAAACCCTTGAGGTTCGAACACTAGGGTGCAGACGAAGACTTCCCCCTACACGAATCTCGCTCTCAGCCTCGCCGCGATCTCTAAGCTTGGCTCGACGAACTCACAACACAAGAGACACAAGATTTATACAGGTTCAGGCCACCGTTGTGGTGTAATACCCTACTCCTGTGTGGTGGTGGTGGATTTCCTCTTAGGCTGGTGATGAACAGTATGAGGGAAGAACAGCCTCCTGAGGAGAGGTGTTCTTGAGCTAGTGCGGTGTTCTACTTGTTCTGGTTTTCTCCCCCCCCCCCTTCCTACTATGGTGGCTAGTCCTATTTATAGAGGCCCTGGTCCTCTCCCCAAACATTGAGCAGGAAGGGATCCAACAACGGCCAATTTGAAAGGGGGCAGCTAGTACAAGCTATCCTAACTAAAGGTGGTCTTCGCCTGTCAAAGGCGCTGGTGGTGAAGCCATCTTGGGCTCCATGATGACCTCCGTCCTGCCGTCCTCCCGGTCTTGGTCTTGTTGCACCAATATGGGAACCATTGCTTGAAGCTTCGGTACCCCGCGCCTACGCTTGCGCCCTTAGCACCAAAGGGGAAACGAGGACATTGCGCACGCTGGCGCCCGCCTGGCCTTGGTCGTCATGGCTTGCATTACGGGAACCTCGCGAGATACCCCTTGCCTTGATCTCTCCGCCCCCTCGCGAGCCTGCCTGGTGAGGCCGCTCCTGAGGAGGCCTTGTGTCATCCGCCCCGTGAGGCTTGGCCCCTCGTGTGGGTCTTGAGCATTGGTTGATGAAGATGGGCCGTACTGGGCCACTGGAGGAGCCACGCAGTGGGCCGTAGGCAGGCATGTCTGGGGACCCCCGTTCCCAGAACGCCGATAGCGTGAGACATGAGTTCAATGCATTTGTAAAAGGAAGACGGATAGGGATCCAGAAGTGTCAATCGGTTGGTGTGTGTATACCTTTGGAGGTGGCAACATCGTCGCGTCGGTCTTGCCCTGGTTCTATTTGGAAGCGTTCGAGTCCAGCGATGTTATTGAGGTCTCATTGCTGCGAGATACAATAACACTTGGTCGTCAGTCGAGTCAAAACAAAAATGAACAAAAGACTTAGCAAGAACACTTACATCAATACCACTAGCACAATTATGTTGATCCGAAGCACATCGGCCTTGCATGGCTTGGAGGCAACCTGCTTGGGCTACTTCTCAACAGAGCTGTCTGCTTTAGCATGCCCGCGCTTCGAGCTAAGCGTCATTTGCTTTGAGGCAGACGGCTACTGATCCCCTCCCGTTTTGCCACTCGAATCATGCAACGCCTTGGAGCAAGGCTCCATAGGCCCTCAGAAGAAGGCGAGGACTCGACCTTCTCACCCTTCTCTGTGCTCTCATCCTTGTCACTCTCATCATCGTTGTCTTCCTCCTCCTCTGAGTACTAACATTTGGTGTCATTCGTTACATCCACAGGCGACCGATCGACCACTAGTATACCAGAGATCATGTGTTGGAAACTCTGGAGAAACAAATACGCCATAACACAGGAATCAGGTGCACAGAAAGTAACTTATGGCCGGTCCGACTAGACAGGGGAAGCTTACCTTGAGTGGTGGCAAGTCCTTGGCATATGGGGGACCCTCCTTGCCCCCATGGGTTGTCCCGAGCACAAGTGATGGCTCTAATCTTGGATCCCACATCCGCCTCGCTGAGCTCCTCCGGTTGCACCCGAGTGGGGTCACTCGGCCCCTCATACATCCACATGGGGTGGGCCCTGGCCTACAGCGGTTGGATCCACCAAGTGAGGAACGTCTCCAGCAGGTCCATGTCGTTCACGCGGGCGTTCACGACCCCAAGGAGGGCGCTACCTGGATACATTAGCTGATCATACAGGTCATTGATCCTGGGGAGCGGATATTTGTTCTTTACCGTGACCAAATTAACAGGACGATAATCTACAACCATCCGGTCCGTACCATCCTTCTTCTTGACGAAGAGGACGGGGCAAGCCCAAGGAGAAGAACTAGGACGGATGAAACCCTTTTGCAAGGACTCATCAAGTTGTTTCTTAAGCTCAACTAATTCTAAGGGTGTCATCTTGTAAGGTCTCCTAGAGATTGGAGCGGTTCCTGGGATAAGATCTATGACAAACTCTACATCTCTGTCAGGTGGAACACCTGGCAGTTCCTCTAGAAAGACATGCGGAAAGTCACGTACTACCAGGATATATTCAAGGTCTGGAAGAGGGCTGGCATTAAGAGAATAGAGCTGACGCTTTGCAACTCTAGTGGAGACAGTGACTATGGTGTGTAAGCTGAACAGACCTGGTGTAACAATCAATCTTGGCATGGTGAGCTGTCATCCAGTCCATACCCAAGATGATGTTAATATCTGAGGACTTGAGGGCTACAAGTGATGCAAGGAATACAAGTCTATCAACAAGGATTTCATTACCATAACTTATTCTGGTGGTTTTCCATCTAGACCCTGGGGTTTGAATTTCAAGTGGAGTTGGCATATCACAAAATGATATGTCGTGCAAACAAGCATAGCCTTCAGAAATGAAAGAATGAGATGCTCCAGTATCGAATAGAACCGATGCTGGATGACAATTGACAAGACGTGTACCAAGAACGACATCTGGATCATCATAAGCATTTTTGGCTTAGACGTGATGCACACGTCCACGTTTAGTGCGAGCTGGCTTGGCACTGATCGTCTTGCTTGATGGCTTAACACAGCCAACAGGCTTCTCGGGCTGGAGTGGAGCATAACTGGCCTGAGAGCAGTCACGTGCATAGTATCCTGGCTTCCCGCATGTGAAGCAAGTCCTTGAAGTTGGACGTGGACCCGCACTGACAAGCGGTCTACTAATAGGCCCAGGTGGATCATATGACTGAGCTGGGTGAGGCGCCATGTAAGATGGTCTCGGTGAATATCCGGAAAGAAGAGCGGAGTTCGGAACCCAAATCCAGCGCTTCTACGAGCTAGAGCCGGAGGAAGATCCCAAATCACGGGTGTGCTTACGAGACTCCTCGTAAGTGAGCTGAGATGTCTCTGCATTGATGGCCTTGTTCACAAGAGCTTGGACTATATCACAATGATGTAGGTGGAGATCACGACACAACTTGGGGTTGAGACCCTTCCGGAACCTAGCTTGCTTCTTGGCGTCCATAGACACCTCTTCTGAAGCATAGCGGGCGAGGTTCTCGAACTCTCTGCTCTAAGCATCAATAGCCATGTTACTCTGGGTGAAACTACAGAAATCCTCTCTCTTGCGATTGATGAGGGCCTGAGGAATGTGATACTCACAAAAAGCCTCAGTGAAATCTCTCCAGGTGGAAATCTGGCCAACTGGAAGCATAGCCTCATAGTTCTGCCACCAAAGACTGGCAGGACCTTCCAGATGGTATGTGGCATAGGTGACCTTGTCATCTTCAGCTACGTTTGCGGAACGCAGCTTATGAGTGATGCTACGGAGCCAGTCATTTGCATCAGGTGGCTCAATAGAATGATGAAAGGTGGGTGGGTGCAAGCGAATGAAGTCATGAATGGTCACAGACTCTTTGAACTGATGTGCGTTGTTCTCCTCGATACGTGCCAATAGGCGGTTAGACTCACGCTTGTTTCTCTCCATCTCTAACATGAACTCTGTCAATGAAGGCGGGTCGGGAGGATCCTCATCCCTACCATCTCCGTGGTTCTGGCTATGAGCAACAGAACTTCTCTTAACCGATGACATCCTGAGAGACAAAACCAAGGACGGAATCAGCATCAACTATAGGCTGTAGAATGTAAGACAAGGAAATTAGTATCTCTCGAACTCCTAGGGCAATTCCAGTAGCATAACGGCAGTAGAAAGCTCAAAATGGGACATCCTGCTAAAATGGAGTAGTACAATAACTCAACATCACCAATCAAGGTTCTGAGATCATACTAAACAGGCTACACCAGAAGTACTCGAAACTAGGATATGACTCTGATCAACCAATCCTATGGGACTACGGAGTAGTAACACGTGATCCTGATAGACGGAAGAGAAATCCTATTTCCTTAACTCCAGAGGAAAGATAGGATGACTCAGATCAGAAGGCCATGAGGTATAAGAAGTAAAAAGAGCCTTACGTTCCTTCCCACAATCAATTCCCTTACATAACTAAAGAATTTCTAGACTCAACTTCGACCAGTTTTGCTTGGCAATCCTACAGGCAGTCAGGCTCTGATACCAAAGCTGTCGGGACCCTGATTCTATGCCACACCGATCTAGCATGTAACACCTCATATCACTTTGCAGCCTCATGCACGGTATTCCCACGAGTGTCGCCTTACCATGCCGGGGACCGTTTGCGCCTTTTGGCACACATATATGATAGTGTCGCTAGCATCCATATGACAAAGAACCGGGCTAACATGGCTAGTCGTGAACCCAAAGTGGCACTAGCTTACAGGGACAGGCATACATGACCCAGCAACGAACGTGTCGGTCATCAACGAGTGAATCTGGGCTGTAGCAGCTAGGCTAGCAGGACTCCGGAGAATCCGGGCTGTAGCAGGCTAACAAGACTCCGGTAGACACCGCGTGACATTTCCCCGAAGGGACAGACACAGGAACGAAGAAGGACACATGTCGGCCAGCTTAAGAGTTCCGGAGCAGTAGCAAGCTACCAGGGCTCAGTGGAAGCACTAGGAGACATTTCCCGGTAAGAGAGGCTACTAAGGATAAACAACTAGATAGTCAGATCCCACACATAGCAATACACATTACACGTACGCATAACATGCAAGTATGTGTTGTACAACATGGCATCATAACATAACTCAACAACTCATATAGATAAGGCTCAAAGAGCCATCATAGCATTTATTGCAAATAGGGGTCACATGACCCAACATTCAGAGCATACAAGCAACAAGCGGGAGTATTACATGTCTTAGTACAGACATCTACAAATGAAAAAGGCTGAAGAGCCTGACTATCTACAACATCCAGTCAAGATCGTAGCTGAGGTACAAACTACTTGGCGAAGTCCACGAGAACACTAGTAAGACCGAAGTCTCTGCTACAAAAACATAAATAAAGCAACATGAGTACAAAGGTACTCAGCAAGACTTACATCAGATCCTATCATACATGCATTTGTATCAAGAAGGTAATGTGGGGTTTAGTTGCAGCAAGCCAGCTTTGACACAGTGGCTATCCTGTTCTACGACTACGAGAACTTCTTGAGGCGAGAGAACGCACGCGAATCCACTAATCACCACACAATACACTACTATGGATTCATCCCCATCTCCCTATGAGAAGGCCATCCATAGCACTCACACATGTCTTTAGCTTTTTAGAGTATCCACTTCAAGTTGTCTATGTACCACGTAAGCATCCAAGAAGTCCATAACCACGGACCCGGCTATTCGAATAGATCATGTTAAACCTGCAGGAGTGTACTACTTCACACATGCTCTCGCCACTTACCACCATGTACACGTCATGTATCTTGGCAACCTTCAAGAAGAAGCCTAGCGAGGGTGTTGGCCACGACCTGACTAACCACACAAGACCCTAGTCCAGGTTTATCGCCTATTCGGGTTCTATCCGCAAGGGAGTACGGCCGAGGTTTCCATCACGGCCCCAAACGATGTGTGCAGGGTTCCCGAGTCCACCATCCGGGTGCCACTCGGTACACTAGGCCACATGTGCCTAGTCTGTCCCAAGCCCACCCTGTCGGATGCCACTTGGTAGAAACATAACACTACCTACAAACACCAGAAACTTGTTGCGACTCCTGGACAGAGATCAAGTTGGTTAATAAGTCGAGAGGGCTTGGAGCGCCCGGAGCCTAATGTGTGGTAGTAACTAGTCATTTGACGACATACACAGAACTCGGTGCTTAAGGATCGTTCTAGTGAGATAACCCACCATGTACTCCTACATGTCCTCTCACAGCTACCTTTACCAAATCGTGTTCACATACTTAACTCTCAGCATCAGAACATAGCACTGCACTCCAATTCATTCCCAATGAATCAGACCTGACACACTCTAAGCAATAGCAGGCATGGCATGGTAGGAACATGTGACACTCCAAAAAAATTCTTGTTTTTGTTTTCAGCAAGAGCCTTGCTTGGTTTGAAGAAGGTCATTTAAACCCTTCTTAAAAACCTCTCTTCTGAGTTTTCCTTCTCAAAATCATTTCTTGGATTTAGTTTCTTCTAAAAAGAAACATTTTTGGTTTTGGGCTATTTCTTTGGTTTTGATCCATTCTTGTTTTTGCCATGCCTCTTGTGGTAAAATTCTCCCAAAACCCCTCCTTACACTTTGGGACAACCCAAACATTCTGTCCCAACTAGTCAAATCCATTTTTGGATTTTATCTCATTTATTTCTTTTCCCAAAACAATTATGTCCTTTATTTTGAGCCTAGGTAATTTGCAAAGCAAGTACCTTAATGCCTTTGAACTTTGATCTCAAATCAACTCCTCTGGATAGTCCCTAGCACCCACAACCTAGAACCATCAAGATCCACTCTTCTTCTTTTCAAAATTTTCAAAATTCACCCTCTGCAAGTTTGGACCAGATTTGTCAAAATTGGTGAAATTCATATCTCCACTTCTCCAAAAATTCCACCAAAATTCAGGCAACCCCCAGTTGCAATGAGAGGCCACGCCACCCAAAACCTGCTCAAGGAAAAATCCCCTCATGCCAAAATCATTCTGTCAAACACCTGGCATGCACTGTTACTATGCATCTTCAGAAAATTCAGAGTTTCGGTGTCGTTTCTTCGTCAGTGTTCAGTCACATGTCAACTGTGCACCTGGCGCGTTATGCACGGCTCCTCCTCCCTATCCGGAGCACCGCACGCGCACTTGGCTGGTTCCTGGCGTCGGTGGCACCCTGGCCCGCCTGCGCCAGCATCTTCCGCGGCGGCAGAACCTCCCGTGGCGGCCGACATGGGGCACCCTATGGCATAACGCCGTTTGGCACCGCCCAAGCCACCTGGGAGCTCCGTGTGGCCGTCTCCCTTGCCAGCGCACGCCTCCAGCACCATCGCTGTGGCCTGGCACGCTCAGGGCGCACTCTCTGCCGCCGACTTGCCGTACGGCCGTTCCGTTGGGGACAGGCCGTAATCGCCCCTGCCTTGCTGAGTTAGGCACTGGGATGGAATCAGTGCTCCGTCTAGACAATGCTCAAGCCCCTAAACCAACCGTCCAGCCACAGCGCCGCCGTAATCGCTCGTCGGACTTATCCCGTTCACGGCAACCGCCTCGGGCCGGCTATAAATAGCACCTCTGAGCTCGCTCTCGATCCCGCACATCTCCACCACCTCACCAGACCCCGCCCAGCCACTGGAAGATCCTCGAGGGGCCCTTCTTCCTCAACTCCGGCCACCTCCGTCCGCTTCGGGCTCCGGCAGCGTTCTCTCTGGTGAGAACTCCTCCACCGCCCTAGACTTGCCCATAGCCTCATGGCACCTCTAGGAGACTAACCCCCACTCCAATTTCACCCCAGCAGCTCTCTCCGACAAGGTCCGTGACTACCCGAACCACCGTCCGCCGGAGCAAGGGCCGCCGTCGACGTGGTGCTCGCCGGCGACCACCACCACCACCCACCGACGCGGAAGGACGTACTGAACACGGAGGTACCACCCGACCCCCCTGCCTCGTCGTGAATCGCCGTCAGCGACCACCGCAGCTCTCGGGCGCCGACGAGCCCCGTTTCCCTCGTTTGAATATTCAAACCTGACGGGTGGGACCCTCCCGTCAGCCTCTCTGTTCTTTTTTTTCGAACCATTCTTTGAAAGCGTATTTTGGCAAATGCATTTTCTAATCTGAATCGTTTTCTGGACTTTTCTGTAGAACCCCCTGAGAGTTTTCTGTTCCATTACAGAAAGGTCGCTGAATCAAAACCCTTATAAATTTTAATCAGAAAAGGATTTTTGTTTGATTCTTTTTCTGTTCTCTTCAAAATTTTATATAGTTTTTTATCAGATTTATTTGAGAATTATTTGGAATACTTTTGTGCACCTCACGGTATTTTTCTTATACCGTAGATACCGGAGGAGGTGACGGAGCCGCAAACTTCACCCAGTTAGACTCCGACTACTCCGAACCAGGCAAGCATGTTTGAACTCTTGATATGATGAGTGTTTGTTGCATGTTTGCATTTAGGAGTTTCATGGCATGTTTATGAACATTTCTTTGAATGTTATATGTCATGCAAAGAAGTGGAAAGTGAGTTTCGGAAATCCATATGTTGTTGGATACATATTTGCATGGCCATGTGATGGCATGAGGATGGGTAAGATGGCAGTGTTGTGGCATGCCAGTCTTATGCCAGTCTATTTGACTTCAGTGTCATCATGAATCAAATCACATTCCCATTCATTTCCTTTCCTGTACTGCCACATGTTTTCCGCAAGGAATATGGCTTAGTAAGTTGCAAACCGTTTTCCTGGTACACACCAAATAGAGAGGCCGGGATGAGGGTTCCATGGCCCTGGATTAAAGCCCGTCATCCAGTCAGGGGGCATGGGTGTTTCCGGTTGGGACCGAGAGGGGGGCACCCCTTAGAGCGCGCGTATATAAATTTGATCCCATGCTATTCGAGGTTGTGACCTCCCCGTCTCAAAGTTTTTCTTGGACGTTGTCTAGGGTTATTCCTGGCATCGTGAGGTGGAATGGGTGTGTACTGGTTAAATGTGTTTCTACCGAAATACCGTAAACGGAACTAGTCCTTCGTGACTACGGAAATCCGTTGGCTGTGGACAGTTAGTACAAACTCTGCAGAGTCACAAATCCTTTAAATCATCTTGTACATGTCCAAGTACTGTGTTCATCTTATCTTGTCAGATATCAGCCTCAGTGAAAAACTCCGGTGAACTACATGAGTGTTAAATCCGGTTAAAAGTTTATTCTTGTGGATGGACTAACCCGTTATTTACTTTTGATATAAGCCCTTTCTATGATGTCGCTCAGACGTCCGACTGTGCCATACTTGTTTTTTGCATTTGATATAAACCCTTTCTGTGATGTCGCTCAGACGTTCGACTGTGGCACACTTGTTATTTATTATTGAGATAAGCCCTTTCTGCGATGTCGCCAGACGTCCGATCGTGGCACTCTTGTTATTCACTTTTATTTTAAGCCCTTTATGTGGTGTCGCTGAGACGCCCGACTGTGGCATTTCTTTTATAAGCCCTTTATGTGGTGTCGCTGAGACGCTCGACTGTGGCATTTCTTTTATAAGCCCATAATGTGGTGTCGCTTAGACGCCCGACTACGGCATGAGCTTTATTTGTTTACCTTTCGAGGCGTCGCTCCAGACACCCGATCGGTTTTCAGTTATTCGTTTTACTTATCAAGTCGTGCAAATTTTATTATTGGAATGAGCATTATTATATTTTTGCTCATGGTGCATTCATGCATGCATTTGTTATATCTTTTGTCCGAACTGTCTTGCGAGTACTTTCAAAGTACTCACCTGGCTTGTTGATTTGGCCAGATGTTGATGAAGGCGATCTCATGGATGAAGAGTTCGATAGCGAGTCCAACGCCTAGAGGAGTACCAGTCAGTCCCGTGTGATCCTGCATTTGGTCACTATATTATATCCGCTTCCGCCACCCCAGAAATAAATTCATCGAGCCTCACCTCGACGCTCGATGAGCTGCAAATTAGGAGTCAAGTTATCCACCACCACTTTTATCTCGAGCTAGTAGCATGTCACCACACCCCTGTGTCGCAACCGCCCTTATGTATGATATTGGCGTGTTTGTAATAAATTGTTGAGCAGCCTCAGCTCAACCCTGTAATATATTTAATGCTACTGGTCCTCTGTATATCAAGTATTTGTCTACCAGTGAGGATAACTCTTCCTATACTGGGATCAAAAGATCGATTTTCTCAATAAGTATTTTATTGAAAAAACGGTCGTGACAGACTTGGTACCAGAGCCAGGCTGACTGTAGGAAGCCACTAGGTGCGATCGCTAATCGGTTATTAGCATGATAGAGTTTATTCATGTTTTTGCAAATGTAGTCATTTTTCTGACAGTCAGCATAAAATTTATGATCTGATCGCTCAGAATTTTTGCCTACTTTTGTAGATGGCTGGCAACGAATGTGAGTCACAGATGTTCGCCAACGTGCCTGAGGGGTTCGTCAAACTCCTCTCCTTCGTCGTTCAGGTCGCGATGGGGCCATCCGTGCGCCCAGTCTTCACACTTTATCCACACAAGATCAACGACAGTCTGACCATGCACCAGGCCGCGGTACAATTCAAGGGAGGGCGTGCTGAGATATGCCGCTTCCGATTCTTGGGGAGAGCCATGCCTACAGAGAGGCATGCTATGAAGATGGCTGCCCGCGAGGCGATAGCTCGTCTTCGAGATGTTCTTCCTACAATGAAGACCCGTCGCTACCGCTACCTTCCATGCCATGTACCATACACCTGTCACTACTCATTCTCTTTCCCCAGAGGAGAGCGAGACGAGACCTTTGAGATGCTTGTCGAGTACCTTCAAGCCCTGGAGGCAGCCTTCGACAACATGGTGGACGACCTCGTAGCTGCCCGCATGGACTCAGTCCATGGCTGTGCCGCCAACAGGAGGGAACTCCTGCACACCGCTCCACCGCTGACTTTCATCTCGTCCTCAGCATCTCATTCACCTACCATTCTCGCCACTGCTTGTCGTCTGCCTACCACTAAGGAATTCAACCAAGCTATTGCACCCACTCCCGTTCGCTCTGCACCACTTATTGCACCCACTCCCATACATGCTACTCCACCTATTCCGCCCACTCATATTCGTGTTACTCCGCCTATGGCACCTGCTCCATCAGCTCAGTGCAACATTTATCGTCTGGAACCTATTAGCGAGGAGGAGGTTGAGTCCCCAGCCTCACTGCGTCTCACCCTCGGCAGGCCAAGGGAGATCCTCACCATCTCCAACTGAGTACGCTTAGCCGCCATGCGATGTACCGACTTGTGTGGTATGTTTATATGTACATAGGTTGTGAGAAGTAGCTTGTTTGCGCATCATGTAGGATCTGGAGAAGTGCACTAGTCTCAATAACATGCCAGGATTATGTACGCATATCTTGAGTGATGTAATGTATAATTACTGCCCGCATGTAAGATATGTAATAGTCCTTCTCCGCGCGCAATCGTGTATTTTTCCTTGCAGCTTTTAAAAAAATTCCCGTATGTGTGATTTTATTGACTTTTGCGACTCTCGTTCTTGTCTTACGAGTTTCACAAAATATATCCCCAGAGTGAAAGATGTCTCGTCCTTGGACGCGCTCCATGCCAAATCAGCCCAAAGAAAATTATGGCACACCACCAAACCACAATTTCACTCAGGGACAGACAAGTCAACAGGATAGTGAAACAGCTTTTACCCAAGTGTGTCGTCTGTATGAACAGAGTCAGCAACAACACCAGGAAATGATGAACCAATTCATCAATATAGGAAATCACCGTGGTCAGTATCAGCAGCAATCCAAGTTGTCTGAGTTACAGAAAACGCGTCCCCCAACATTTTCTCATATTGACAAACCTCTTGAGGCCGACGACTGGCTTCGAGACATGGAAAGAAAATTAATTATTGCACAGTGTTCAGACCGTGAAAAAGTATTGTATGCACCACATTATCTCACTGGAGCAGCTGCATCGTGGTGGGAAAACTTCCTGCACATGCACCCCAACGAAAATGAAATAACCTGGGAGGATTTCAAGGAAGGTTTTCGTGGGGCACACATTCCTAAGAGTGTTATGAAAATCAAGAAGAGAGAATTTGATGACCTCAAGAAAAGGACCATGACAGTGTCAGAATAGAACAGCCAATTCACTCTGCGGTCTCGCTACGCCAACAAAGAGCGCATGACCGAGAGCAAGAAGATGGAAAAATTCTTGGAAGGCCTGGCACCCGCACTTAAATGCCAGCTGGTTGTGCACACCTTCCTAGATTTTAAAACACTGGTGGATAAGGCCATTACTCTGGAAAATGAGCGACGCAGCTTGGAAGATTTCCGCAAACGCAAAAGGGACCAGTCTACTTTTGCTCGCAACCACAGAAGCAAGACGGAATTTCAGAAGGGTGGAACACACAAAACCCCGACGAATAATTCACGCCCAATCAAGAATTTCCATGCAAGAGAGAAGGAGTTCACATATTGCCTAGGCGTTACTTGTTACGCTTGTGGAGAAGAAGGGCACTATGCCAAGCAGTGCCCCAAGCCAAGGAACTCAACCCCAAATCCTAACAATGGTGGCAATAATTCAGCGCCCAAGCGAAACAATTTCAACCCCAATAACAACCACAGGAAGGGTCATCTGAACCACGTGACCAAAGAGGAAGCACAGAACGCCCCAGATATCGTACTCGGTACGAACCCTATCAACACAATACCTGCCATGGTTTTGTTTGATTCTGGAGCTTCTCACTCATTCATTTCGAAGAGTTTTGCTATGCAAAATAATTTTTCGATGCTTCCCTTGGAAAAATCCATGATCATCAAGTCCCCTGGAATTAAGCAAGTGACCCAGAGTTACTGTCAAGGTGTGGTTATTGAATTTGAAGGATTGAAATTTTACGCCAACCTTATTGTATTGGAAAGTAAAGGACTGGATGTCATCCTAGGGATGGATTGGTTAACCACCAACAAAGGTTTTATTGACTGCTTCAACCGGACCGTGAATCTCACACACCATCATGGGAAGACAATAGAAGTTTCAGCCAAAGAGAGACAAATACCTCGGCAACCGAGATTAAACAAGATGGACGTTTCTGAACTGAACAAGGTTCCAGTAGTGTGTGAATTTCCAGACGTATTTCCAGAAGAACTACCAGGCATGCCACCGGACCAAGAGATAGAATTCAGCATTGAGCTAGCACCCGGAACCACTCCCATTTACAAGAAACCATACAGAATGGCACCATCCGAGTTGGTAGAATTGAAGAAGCAAATAAAAGAATTATTGGAGAAAGGATACATACGAGCCAGATCCTCACCTTGGGGTTCTCCAATTTTATTTGCCAAGAAAAAGGATGGAACACTGAGATTGTGTATTGACTATCGTGCTCTTAACATGGTCACAATCAAGAACAAATACCCAATGCCACGGATAAATGATTTATTCGATCAGCTCGCACAGGCCAAAGTCTTCTCAAAAATTGACTTGAGATCGGGATACCACCAATTGAAAGTGCGAACAGAAGATATTCCCAAGACAGCCTTCACCTCCAGATATGGATTGTATGAGTTCACAGTAATGCCATTTGGGCTAACAAACGCCCCCGCATATTTTGTTCACCTCATGAACAAAGTATTTGTGAAGTATATGGACAAGTTTGTTGTGGTATTCATGTTGGAAATATGCCCTAGAGGCAATAATAAAAGGATTATTATTATATTTCCTTGTTCATGATAATTGTCTTTTATTCATGTTATAATTGTATTATCCGGAAATCGTAATACACGTGTGAATACATAGACCACAATACGTCCCTAGTAAGCCTCTTGTTGACTAGCTTGTTGGTCAACAGATAGTCATGGTTTCCTGACTATGGAAATTAGATGTCGTTGACAATGGGATCACATCATTAGGAGAATGATGTGATGGACAAGACCCAATCCTAAGCATAGCACAAGATCGTGTAGTTCGTTTTGCTAGAGCTTTTCCAATGTCAAGTATCTCTTCCTTAGACCATGAGATCGTGTAACTCCCGAATACCGTAGGAGTGCTTTGGGTGTACCAAATGTCACAATGTAACTGGGTGACTATAAAGGTGCACTATAGGTATCTCCGAAAGTGTCTGTTGGGTTGACACGGATCGAGACTGGGATTTGTCACTCCGTGTTACGGAGAGGTATCACTGGGCCCACTCGGTAGTGCATCATCATAATGAGCTCAAAGTGACCAAGTGTCTGGTCACGGGATCATGCATTACGGTACGAGTAAAGTGACTTGCCGGTAACGAGACTGAACAAGGTATTGGGATACCGACGATCGAGTCTCGGGCAAGTAACATACCGTCTGACAAAGGGAATAGTATACGGGGTTGCTTGAACCCTCGACATCGTGGTTCATCCGATGAGATCATTAAGGAGTATGTGGGATCCAACATGGGTATCCAGATCCCGCTGTTAGTTATTGACCGGAGAACCGTCTTGGTCATGTCTGCACGTCTCCCGAACCCGTAGGGTCTACACACTTAAGGTTCGGTGACGCTAGGGTTGTTTGAATATGAGTATGCAGCAAACCGAATATTGTTCGGAGTCCCGGATGAGATCCCGGACGTCACGAGGAGTTCCGGAATGGTCCGGAGGTAAAGAAAACTATATAGGAAGTGCTCTTTCGGCCATCGGGAAAGTTTCGGGGTCACCCGGTATTGTACCGGGACCACCGGAAGGGTCCCGGGGGTCCACCGGGTGGGGCCACCTATCCCGGAGGGCCCCGTGGGCTGAAGTGGGAGGGGAACCAGCCCCTAGTGGGCTGGTGCGCCCCCCCTTGGGCCCCCCTGCGCCTAGGGTTGGAAACCCTAGGTGGGGGGGCGCACCACTTGCCTTGGGGGGCACTCCACCCCCCTGGCCACTTCCCCCTTGGGAGATTGCATCTCCCAGGGCCGGCACCCCCCCGGGGGCCTATATAAAGGAGGGCAGGGGGGAGGGCAGCCGCACCCAAGTCTTGGCGCCTCCCTTCCCCTGCTACACCTCGTCCTCCTCCCGCAGCAGCTTGGCGAAGCCCTGCCGGAGTTCTGATGCATCCACCACCACGCCGTCGTGCTGCTGGATCATCATCACCCTCTCCTTCCCCCTTGCTGGATCAAGACGGAGGAGACGTCACGCTGACCGTACATGTGTTGAACGCAGAGGTGCCGTCCGTTCGGCGCTAGGATCTCCGGTGATAGGATCACGACGAGAATGACTACTTCAACCCCGTTCTTTTGAACGCTTCCGCTTGCGATCTACAAAGTGGTATGTAGATGCATCTCCCCTTTCACTCGTTGCTTAGATGAACTCATAGATGGATCTTGGTGAAACCGTAGGAAAATTTTATTTTCTGCAATGTTCCCCAACAGTGGCATCATGAGCTAGGTCTATGCGTAGTTCTCTATTGCACGAGTAGAACACAATTTTGTTGTGGGCGTAGATCTTGTCAACTTGCTTGCCGCTACTAGTCTTTTCTTGCTTCAGCGGTATTGTGGGATGAAGCGGCCCGGACCGACCTTACACGTACGCTTACGTGAGACAGGTTCCACCGACTGACATGCACTAGTTGCATAAGGTGGCTAGCGGGTGTCTATCTCTCCTACTTTAGTTGGAGCAGTTAGATGAAAAGGGTCCTTATGAAGGGTAAATAGAAGTTGATAAAATCACGTTGTGGTTATTCGTAGGTAAGAAAACATTCTTGCTAGAACCCAATTGCAGCCACGTAAAAGATGCAACAACAATTAGAGGACGTCTAACTTGTTTTTGCAGCAATTGTCATGTGATGTGATATGGCCAGAAGTTGTGATTAATGATGAATGATATATATTGTGATGTATGAGATCATGTTCTTGTAATAGGAATCACGACTTGCATGTCGATGAGTATGACAACCGGCAGGAGCCATAGGAGTTGTCTTTATTTTTTGTATGACCTGCGTGTCATTGAAGAACGCCATGTAAATTACTTTACTTTATTGCTAAACGCGTTAGCCATAGAAGTAGAAGTACTCGTTGGCGTGACAACTTCATGAAGACACAATGATGGAGATCATGATGATGGAGATCATGGTGTCATGCCGATGACGAAGATGATCATGGAGCCCCGAAGATGGAGATCGAAGGAGCTATATGATATTGGCCATATCATGTCACTACTATATAATTGCATGTGATGTTTATTATGTTTTATGCATCTTGTTTACTTAGAACGGCGGTAGTAAATAAGATGATCCCTTATAATAATTTCAAGAAAGTGTTCCCCCTAACTATGCACCGTTACTAAAGTTCGTCGTTTCGAAGCACCACGTGATGATCGGGTGTGATAGATCCTTACGTTCACATACAACGGGTGTAAGACAGATTTACACATGCAGAACACTTAGGGTTAACTTGACGAGCCTAGCATGTACAGACATGGCCTCAGAACACAGAGACCGAAAGGTCGAACATGAGTCATATGGAAGATACGATCAACATGGAGATGTTCACCGATGATGACTAGTCCGTCTCACGTGATGATCGTACACGGCCTGGTCGACTCGGATCATGTAACACTTAGATGACTAGAGGTATGTCTAAGTTCATTAAATAATTTGATTAGATGAACTTAATTATCATGAACTTAGTCTAAAATCTTTGCAAAATATGTCTTGTAGATCAAATGGCCAATGCTCATGTCAACATGAACTTCAACACGTTCCTAGAGAAAACCAAGCTGAAAGATGATGGCAGCAACTATTCGGACTGGGTCCGGAACCTGAGGATCATCCTCATAGCAACCAAGAAAGATTATGTCCTAGATGCACCGCTAGGTGAAGCACCCATCCCAGAGAACCAAGATGTTATGAACACTTGGCAATCACGTGTTGATGATTACTCCCTCGTTCAGTGCGGCATGCTTTACAGCTTAGAACCGGGACTCCAAAAGCGTTTTGAGAAACACGGAGCATATGAGATGTTCGAGGAGCTGAAAATGGTTTTCCAAGCTCATGCCCGGGTCGAGATATATGAAGTCTCCGACAAGTTCTATAGTTGTAAGATGGAGGAAAACAGTTCTGGGTTGCACAACCGCCTGTCCCAGCTGGAGATCAACCTCCCGGACGAGGCGGTCATTGACAGAATCCTTCAGTCGCTCCCACCGAGCTACAAGAGCTTTGTGTTGAACTACAATATGCAGGGGATGGTGAAGACCATTCCTGAAGTATTTTCAATGCTGAAGTCAGCAGAGGTTGAAATCAAGAAAGAACATCAAGTGTTGATGGTCAATAAGACCACTAAGTTCAAGAAGGGCAAGGGTAAGAAGAACTTCAAGAAGGACGGCAAAGATGTTGCCACGCCCGGTAAGCCAGTTGCCGGGAAGAAGTCAAAGAATGGACCCAAGCCTGAGACTGAGTGCTTTTATTGCAAAGGGAAGGGTCACTGGAAGCGGAACTGCCCCAAATACTTAGCGGATAAGAAGGCCGGCAACACTAAAGGTATATTTGATATACATGTAATTGATGTGTACCTTACCAGTACTCGTAGTAACTCCTGGGTATTTGATACCGGTGCCGTTGCTCATATTTGTAACTCACAGCAGGAGCTGCAGAATAAGCGGAGACTAGCGAAGGATAAGGTGACGATGCGCGTCGGGAATGGTTCCAAGGTCGATGCGATCGCCGTCGGCACCCTACCTCTACATTTACCTACGGGATTAGTTTTAAACCTCAATAATTGTTATTTAGTGCCAAGTTAGAACTCTATGGGTGTTCGATTCATCACAATGTAACTAGATTATTGACTCTAGTGCAAGTGGGAGACTGTTGGAAATATGCCCTAGAGGCAATAATAAAAGGATTATTATTATATTTCCTTGTTCATGATAATTGTCTTTTATTCATGCTATAATTGTATTATCCGGAAATCGTGATACACATGTGAATACATAGACCACAATACGTCCCTAGTAAGCCTCTAGTTGACTAGCTCGTTGGTCAATAGATAGTCATGGTTTCCTGACTATGGACATTAGATGTCGTTGACAACGGGATCACATCATTAGGAGAATGATGTGATGGACAAGACCCAATCCTAAGCATAGCACAAGATCGTGTAGTTTGTTTTGCTAGAGCTTTTCCAATGTCAAGTATCTCTTCCTTAGACCATAAGATCGTGTAACTCCCGGATACCGTAGGAGTGCTTTGGGTGTACCAAACGTCACAACGTAACTGGGTGACTATAAAGGTGCATTACAGGTATCTCCGAAAGTGTCTGTTGGGTTGACACGGATCGAGACTGGGATTTGTCACTCCGTGTTACGGAGAGGTATCACTGGGCCCACTCGGTAGTGCATCATCATAATGAGCTCAAAGTGACCAAGTGTCTGGTCACGGGATCATGCATTATGGTACAAGTAAAGTGACTTGCCGGTAACGAGACTGAACGAGGTATTGGGATACCGACGACCGAGTCTCGGGCAAGTAACATACCGTCTGACAAAGGGAATAGTATACGGGGTTGCTTGAACCCTCGACATTGTGGTTCATCCGATGAGATCATCAAGGAGTATGTGGGAGCCAACATGGGTATCCAGATCCCGCTGTTGGTTATTGATCGGAGAACCGTCTCGGTCATGTCTGCATGTCTCCCGAACCCGTAGGGTCTACACACTTAAGGTTCGGTGATGCTAGGGTTGTTTGAATATGAGTATGCAGCAAACCAAATGTTGTTCGGAGTCCCGGATGAGATCCCGGACGTCACGAGGAGTTCCGGAATGGTCAGGAGGTAAAGAAAACTATATAGGAAGTGCTGTTTCGGTCATCGGGAAAGTTTTGGGGTCACCCGGTATTGTACTGGGACCACCGGAAGGGTCCCGGGGGTCCACCGGGTGGGGCCACCTATCCTGGAGGGCCCCGTGGGCTGAAGTGGGAGGGGAACCAGCCCCTAGTGGGCTGGTGCGCCCCCCCTTGCCCCCCCCCCTGCGCCTAGGGTTGGAAACCCTAGGTGGAGGGGCGCACCACTTGCCTTGGGGGGCACTCCACCCCCCCTGGCCGCCGCCCCCTTGGGAGATTGCATCTCCCAGGGCCGGCACCCCCCCGAGGGCCTATATAAAGGAGGGCAGGGGGAGGGCAGCCGCACCCAAGTCTTGGCACCTCCCTTCCCCTGCTACACCTCGTCCTCCTCCCGCAGCAGCTTGGCGAAGCCCTGCCGGAGTTCTGCTGCATCCACCACCACGCCGTCGTGCTACTGGATCATCATCAACCTCTCCTTCCCCCTTGCTGGATCAAGACGGAGGAGACGTCACGCTGATCGTACGTGTGTTGAACGCGGAGGTGCCGTCCGTTCGGCGCTAGGATCTCCGGTGATAGGATCACGACGAGAACGACTACTTCAACCCCGTTCTTTTGAACGCTTCCGCTCGCGATCTACAAAGTGGTATGTAGATGCATCTCCCCTTTCACTCGTTGCTTAGATGAACTCATAGATGGATCTTGGTAAAACTGTAGGAAAATTTTATTTTCTGCAACGTTCCCCAACAATTCATCGATGATATTCTGATATACTCCAAGACACCAGAAGAGCACGCTGAGCATCTCAGAATTGTACTAGGAGAACTCAGGAAACATCAACTATACGCCAAATTCAGCAAATGTGAATTTTGGCTAAGACAGGTGGGTTTTCTGGGCCACGTACTCACCCAAGAAGGTATTGCCGTAGACCCGGAAAAAGTCAAGGCTGTACTTGGCTGGAAACCACCAGCTAGCGTAACGGACGTATGAAGTTTCTTGGGAATGGCAGGCTATTACCGGAGATTATTGAAGGATTCTCCACCATAGCAAAGCCAATGATGCAGTTACTCAAGAAATACAAGAAGTTTGAATGGACGGAAGCCTGTGAGAAAAGCTTCCAAGAGCTAAAAAGGAAATTAACAACGGCACCAGTATTAATTGTGCCAGACATACACAAGAATTTTGAGGTATATTGTGACGCATCACGGAAGGGCCTCGGATGCGTATTGATGCAAGAAGGCAAGGTTGTTGCGTATGTCTCCAGACAACTTCGCAAGCATGAGGAAAATTATCCAACTCATGACTTGGAATTGGGAGCAGTCATCGATGCACTCAAAGAATGGAGACACTTTCTACATGGAAATCGTTGTGAAATATACACAGACCACAAGAGTCTTAAGTATATTTTCACACAGCCGGGACTCAATTTACGGCAACGACGCTGGTTGGAGTTAGTGAAGGATTATGATGTTGGAATACACTATCATCCCGGAAAAGCAAATGTTGTGGCAGATGCCCTTAGTCGGAATCCCAGCTCGGACAACGACAGTATACCAAATTTAAGGCCAGAATTTCAACAGGAATTTGCCAAACTTAATTTAATAATGGTCATCGAAGGCAGTGTGTCGAATTTGGAAATACAGCCTACCCTGATGGAAAAGATTAAGGAGGCTCAGCATGGACACCCCAGCATTGATGGCATAAAAAGGAAAGTGAGTTTGGGCAAGGCCTTAGAATTCAACGTAGATGAGCAAGGAATATTGTGGTACAGAGAAAGAATCTGCGTACCAAATATCAAGGACCTCAAACAGCAGATTCTGGCTGAAAGCCACACCGCTCCGTATTCAATCCATCCTGGAGGAACAAAAATGTACAAAGACCTTCAGGAAAATTTTTGGTCGCACGGTATGAAAAGGGACATAGCCACATTCATTGCATGCTGTGATTCTTGTCAACGTATCAAGGCCGACCACCAAAAACCAGCCGGACTATTACAGCCAAACAAGATACCCGAGTGGAAGTGGGACGAGATTGGAATGGATTTCATTGTTGGACTACCACGGTCATGACACGGAAATAATGCCATATGGGTCATCACCGACAGATTAACTAAGGTAGCACATTTCATCCCGGTGAAGACAACTCACACCACTCAGAGGCTGGCCAGACTTTATCTTGCCCGTAACGTCTGCCTACATGGAGTCCCAAAGACTATCATATCTGACAGAGGCACATAGTTCGTCTCTAGATTTTGGGATCACCTACAACAGGCACTGGGAACCCAACTAGCATTCAGTACCGCATACCACCCCCAGACTGATGGGCAAACTGAACGCGTAAACCAAATTCTAGAAGACATGCTGAGAGCCTGTGTTCTCACCTACAGAACCAGTTGGGAAGAAAGCTTGCCATATGCAGAGTTCGCATACAACAACAGTTATCAATCCAGCATGTAAATGGCACCCTTTGAAGCTCGGTACGGGAGAAGATGTCGTACCCCGCTAAACTGGTCACAAACCAGGGACACCCACATCTTCGGCCCAGATATGCTCAAGGAGGCTGAGGAGAAAGTTAAGACGATTAGAGATCGACTCAAGACAGCTCAAAGTCGGCAAAAGAGTTATTACGATCGAAAGCATCAGGAAATCAGTTTTGAACCCGGAGAGTTTGTATACCTAAGAGTTTCTCCTATGAGGGGTCTGCAACAATTCAGGGTTAAAGGAAACCTAGCACCAAGATTCATCGGACCATTCTGTGTAGTGGCCCGAAGAGGCACGGTAGCCTACCAGCTAGACCTACTCGAAGATTTATCCGATATCCACAACGTGTTCCACATCTCGCAGTTGAGAAAGTACGTGAGGAACCCAGAGAAACAAGTATCACATGAAAACATTGACGTGCAACCAGACCTCACCTACCGGGAACGCCCAATAAAAATATTAGAGGAGTCTCAGAGGAGGGCCCAACAGAAAACCATCAAGTTTTTCAGAGTTCAGTGGAGCAATCACACCGAGAATGAAGCAACTTGGGAGAGAGAGGATTTCCTTCGGATAGAGCACCCACACCTATTTAAGGATCAGCTGGAATCTCGGGGACGAGATTTTTTTATAAGGGGGTAGGTGCTGTGACACTCCAAAAATTTTGTTGTTTTTGTTTTCAGCAAGAGCCTTGCTTGGTTTGAAGAAGGTCATTTAAACCCTTCTTAAAAACCTCTCTTCTGAATTTTCCTTCTCAAAATCATTTCTTGGATTTAGTTTCTTCTAAAGAGAAACCTTTTTGGTTTTGGGCTATTTCTTTGGTTTTGATCCATTCTTGTTTTTACCATGCCTCTTGTGGCGAGAGAACGCACGCGAATCCACTAATCACCACACAATACACTACTATGGATTCATCCCTGTCTCCCTATGAGAAGGCCATCCATAGCACTTACACCTGTCTTGAGCGTTTTAGAGTATCCACTTCAAGTTGTCTATGTACCACGTAAGCATCCAAGAAGTCCATAACCACGAACCCGGCTATTCGAATAGATCATGTTAAACCTACAGGAGTGTACTTCTTCACACATGCTCTCGCCACTTACCGCCATGTACACGTCATGTATCTTGGCAACCTTCAAGCGGAAGCCTGGCGAGGGTGTTGGCCACGACCTGACTAACCACTCAAGACCCTAGTCCAGGTTTATCGCCTATTCGGGTCTATCCGCAAGGGAGTCCGGCCGAGGTTTCCATCACGGACCCAAACGATGTGTGCAGGGTTCCCGAGCCCACCATCCAGGTGCCACTCGGTACACCAGGCCACATGTGCCTAGTCTGTCCCAAGCCCACCCTGCCGGGCGCCACTTGGTAGAAACATAACACTACCTACAAACACCAGAAACTTGTTGCGACTCCTAGACAGAGATCAAGTTGGTTAATAAGTCGAGAGGGCTTGGAGCGCCCGGAGCCTAATGTGTGGTAGTAACTAGTCATTTGACGACATACACAGAACTCGGTGCTTAAGGATGGTTCTAGTGAGACAACCCACCATGTACTCCTACATGTCCTCTCACCGCTACCTTTACCAAATCGTGTTCACACACTTAACTCTCAGCATCAGAACATAGCACTGCACTCCAATTCATTCCCAATGAATCAGACCTGACACACTCTAAGCAATAGCAGGCATGGCATGGTAGGAACATGTGACACTCCAAAAAATTTGTTGTTTTTGTTTTCAGCAAGAGCCTTGCTTGGTTTGAAGAAGGTCATTTAAACCCTTCTTAAAAACCTCTCTTCTGAGTTTTCCTTCTCAAAATCATTTCTTGGATTTAGTTTCTTCTAAAAAGAAACCTTTTTGGTTTTGGGCTATTTCTTTGGTTTTGATCCATTCTTGTTTTTACCATGCCTCTTGTGGTAAAATTCTCCCAAAACCCCTCCTTCCACTTTGGGACAACCCAAACATTCTATCCCAACTAGTCAAATCCATTTTTGGATTTTATCTCATTTATTTCTTTTCCCAAAACAATTATGTCCTTTATTTTGAGCCTAGGTAATTTGCAAAGCAAGTACCTTAATGCCTTTGAACTTTGATCTCAAATCAACTCCTCTGGATAGTCCCTAGCACCCACAACCTAGAACCATCAAGATCCACTCTTCTTCTTTTCAAAATTTTCAAAATTCACCCTCTGCAAGTTTGGACCAGATTTGTCAAAATTGGTGAAATTCATATCTCCACTTCTCCAAAAATTCCACCAAAATTCAGGCAACCCCCAGTTGCAATGAGAGGACACTCCACCAAAAACCAGCTCAAGGAAAAATCCCCTCATGCCAAAATCATTCTATCGAACACCTGGCCTGCACTGTTACTATGCATCTTCAGAAAATTCAGAGTTTCAGTGTCGTTTCTTCGTTAGTGTTCAGTCACATGTCAACTGTGCGCCTGGCGCGTTGCGCACGGCTCCTCCTCCCTGTCTGGAGCACCGCACGCGCACTTGGCTGGTTCCTGGCGTCGGTGGCACCCAGGCCCGCCTGCGCCGGCGTCTTCCGCGGCGGCAGAACCTCCCGTGGCGGCCGACAGGGGGCACCCTGCGGCATAACGCCGTTCGGCACCGCCCAAGCCACCTGGGAGCTCCGCGTGGCCGTCTCCCTTGCCAGCGCACGCCTGCAGCACCGTCGCCATGGCCTGGCACGGTCAGGGCACGCTCTCTGCTGCCGACGTGTCGTACGGCCGTTCCGTTGGGGACAGGTCGTAACCGCCCCTGCCTTGCTGAGTTAGGCACTGGGATGGAATCAGTGCTCTGTCTAGACGATGCTCAAGCTCCTAAACCAACCGTCAGCCACAGCGCCGCCGTAATCGCTCGCTGGACTTATCCAGTTCACGACAACCGCCTCGGGCCGGCTATAAATAGCGCCTCCGAGCTCGCTCTCGACCCCGCACATCTCCACCACCTCACCAGACCCTGCCCAGCCACTAGAAGAGCCTCGAGGGGCCCTTCTTCCTCAACTCCGGCCACCTCCGTCCGCTTTGGGCTCCGGCAGCGTTCTCTCTGGTGAGAACTCCTCCACCACCCTAGACTTGCCCGTAGCCTCATGGCACCTCTAGGAGACTAACCCCCCTCCAATTTCACCCCAGCAGCTCTCTCCGACGAGGTCTGCGACTACCCGAACCACCGTCCGCCGGAGCAAGGGCCGCCGTCGACGTGGTGCTCGCCGGCGACCACCACCACCACCCACCGACGCAGAAGGACGTACTGAACACGGAGGTACCACCCGATCCCCCTGCCTCGCCGTGAATCGCCGTTGACGACCACCGCAGCTCTCGGGCGCCGATGAGCCCCGTCTCCCTCGTTTGAATATTCAAACCTGACGGGTGGGACCCGCCCGTCAGCCTCTCTATTCTTTTTTTTCGAACCATTCTCTGAAAGCGTATTCTGGCAAATGCGTTTTCTAATCCGAATCGTTTTCTGGACTTTTCTGCAGAACCCCCTAAATGTTTTCTATTCCATTACAGAAAGGTCCCTGAATCAAAACCCTTATAACATTAAATCAGAAAAGGATTTTTGTTTGATTCTTTTTCTGTTCTATTCAAAATTTTATCTAGTTTTTTATCAGATTTATTTGAGAATTATTTGTAATACTTTTGTGCACCTCGCGGTATTTTCGTTATGTACGTATTTTTCTTATACCGTAGATACCGGAGGAGGTGACGGAGCCGCAAACTTCACCCAGTTAGACTCCGACTACTCCTAACCAGGCAAGCATATTTGAACTCTTGATATGATGAGTGTTTGTTGCATGTTTGCATTTAGGAGTTTCATGGCATGTTTATGAACATTTCTTTGAATGTTATATGTCATGCAAAGAAGTGGAAAGTGAGTTTCGGAAATCCATATGTTGTTGGATACATATTTGCATGGCCATGTGATGGCATGAGGATGGGTAAGATGGCAGTGTTGTGGCATGCCAGTCTTATGCCAGTCTATTTGACTTCAGTGTCATCGTGAATCAAATCACATTCCCATTCATTTCCTTTCCTATACTGCCACATGTTTTCTGCAAGGAATATGGCTTAGTAAGTTGCAAACCATTTTACTGGTACACACCAAATAGAGAGGCCGGGATGAGGGTTCCATGGCCCTGGATTAAAGCCCGTCATCCGATCAGGGGGCATGGATGTTTCCGGTTGGGACCGAGAGGGGGGCACCCCTTAGAGCGCGCGTATAGAAATTTGATCCCATGCTATTTGAGGTTGTGACCTCCCCGTCTCAAAGTTTTTCTTGGACGTTGTCTAGGGTGATTCCTGGCATCGTGAGGTGTAATGGGTGTGTACTGGTTAAATGTGTTTCTACCGAAATACCGTAAACGGAACTAGTCCTTCATGACTACGGAAATCCGTTGGCTGTGGATAGTTAGTACAAACGCTGCAGAGTCACAAATCCTTTAAATCATCTTGTACATGTCCAAGTACTGTGTTCATCTTATCTTGTCAGATATCAGCCTCAGTGACAAAACTCCAGAGAACTACATGAGTGTTAAATCCGGTTAAAAGTTTATTCTTGTGGATGGACTAACCCGTTATTTACTTTTGATATAAGCCCTTTCTATGATGTCGCTCAGACGTCCGACTGTGCCATACTTGTTTTTTACATTTGATATAAACCCTTTCCGTGATGTCGCTCAGACGTCCGACTGTGGCACACTTGTTATTTATTATTGAGATAAGCCCTTTCTGCGATGTCGCCAGACGTCCGATCGTGGCACTCTTGTTATTCACTTTTATTTTAAGCCCTTTATGTGGTGTCGCTGAGACGCCCGACTGTGGCATTTCTTTTATAAGCCCTTTATGTGGTGTCACTGAGACGCCCGACTGTGGCATTTCTTTTATAAGCCCTTTATGTGGTGTCGCTTAGATGCCCGACTGCGGCATGAGCTTTATTTGTTTACCTTTCGAGGCGTCGCTCCAAACACTCGATCGGTTTTCAGTTATTCGTTTTACTTATCAAGTTGTGCAAATTTTATTATTGGAATGAGCATTATTATCTTTTTGCTCATGGCGCATTCATGCATGCATTTGTTATATCTTTTGTCCAAACTGTCTTGCGAGTACTTTCAAAGTACTCACCTGGCTTGTTGATTTGGCCAGATGTTGATGAAGGCGATCTCATGGATGAAGAGTTCGATAGCGAGTCCGACACCAAGAGGAGTCCCAGTCAGTCCCGTGCGATCCTGCATTTGGTCACAGTATTATATCCGCTTCCGCCACCCCAGAAATAAATTCATCGAGCCTCACCTCGACGCTCGATGAGCTGCCAATTAGGAGTCAAGTTATCTACCACCACTTTTATCTCGAGCTAGTAGCATGTCACCACACCCCTGTGTCGCAACCGCCCTTATGTATGATATTGGCTTGTTTGTAATAAATTGTTGAGCAGCCTCAGCTCAACCCTGTAATATATTTAATGCTACTGGTCCTCTGTATATCAAGTATTTGTCTACCAGTGAGGATAACTCTTCCTATACTGGGATCAAAAGATCGATTTTCTCAATAAGTATTTTATTGAAAAACCGGTCGTGAGAGAACACAATAATGGCTTCAATCAACTCCTACACATGCTAGTGGGTTTCAACTATTTACTGTGGCAATGACAGGTCATGCAGAGGAATGGGTTCAACTACCGCAGCACAAAGTAGCAATTGAATCGTTATTGTCCTATTGTAACAGAGAGCAGGAGCGAGAGAGTAGGATTGTATCGGAATGAACAAGGGGGTTTGCTTGCCTCGTAGATCAACAGGGGAGGCACTGCTTCACAGACAGGTACTCTCGAGCACTCTCCAGAGCAGGACCTATCGAGAAGGAACGATGTCGACAATCAATACACAAGCATATGCAACAATATGATGCATGATCATGGCATGTAGTTGTGATGTTGTTTGAGCTAATGCAGTTAGCATTCATTTGGTTGAAGTCCATTTGAACGAAAGGTTCAAATGCAACTCCAAAATAAGCTCTTATAAATGCCATTTACATGTTTTCACTTATGCAGTAGGTATAGGTTGGTTTGTCATGCATGAAACTAGTACAAATGGATAGATTGGATTTTTATGATAATTTTTCATATATAAATTATTTCAATCTGAGCTACGGTTGAATTTCTATGAATTTTTGAAGTTATATCAATTTCTGGAATTTCCTAATTTGTTTTAAATACCAGAAAAGAATAACTACGTCAACATTGCGTGATGCCTGCATCAGCAGGTCAACAGAGCTGACCAGGTCAAACCTGACGTGTGGAGTCCACACGTCAGTGTCTTAGTTAACTAACAGGTTAATTAACATTAGTACTAACCTAACTACAAATTAGCTGGGCCAGGGCCCACATGTCAGTGTCAGGGGGGTTAGCTAAACGGTTGTAACACCCCAAATGTAAAACTTCCATATTTGGCAATATATCTATGTTGGTCTCCATCCAATTCCATCCGGGTCCCATCATTTGGTCTCATTTTGTTTTGTTATGTTGTTCTACTCATTTCATTGCCATGCTTACCTTGTCATATTGCGTTTGGGCTTCTTGTCATATTCCTTTTTGCCATCATATGTTTGCATCATGTGCATATCAATGTTGTGTTGTGCTTATGTCCACTTGCATTTCCATGATATGCATGCATGATATGTTGTTGCATGTTCTATGTGTGATCCATGCATCACCACCTCCATGCATCACCATCTCTCCTTCTCTTTCTTTCTTTTTGCAAGTGACATTTTACCCTCCTTCATTAATGTTCAACTTTGCCTCAATATTATGTCACCATGTCATTTACCTCCCTGTAAAATTTCAGCCTTTTTATAGGTTGTTTTGGTTAGGTTTTAAAATGGCTCAAGTTTGAACTCAATTCAAACTTGAATTATTTTACTTCCTCTAAAAATGCCCAGATCAATTTTATCAAATACTACACAATTTTAGGACCTTGAGAATATGGTCACTTTTCTCAAAATCTTCCCAAATTCCCCTGTGCTTTTCCTTTTGTTTTCTGCCCCAAGGAAAAAGGGAACAGCATCAGCAGAGTAGCCAGCAGCAGCAACCCCCCTGGGCCTCGACCTCCCAGGCCGGCCCAGCTCGCACCCCGCGTCAGCTGGCCCAGCGCGCCAGCCGACCCGCTCGGTCTTCTCCTCCCTGCCTTTTTTCACCTACGCGCGCGTGCACCCTCGCTAGACCCTCGCCACGTGGCTAGTCTGGCCCTGCTCGTCAGCGCCTACCCTGCTCCCCGCACCCACCTTTTCCCTCTCCTCTCGCCGTCGCCATGGGGACCGCGAGCACGAGTGTGCGTGATCTCGCGCCGCTCACCCTAGCCTTTTTAAGCCCCAATTCCTTGTCCCCTGCTTCGCCTAGGGTTTCCCTCGTCCGCCGCCGCCATTACCTGGTAGGTTTAGCCACCAGATCGATCGAGCCATCGCCATCCAAAACGCATCGGGGAGCGCCTCCTCGTCGCCGGCGTGCTCTCCGTTGATCTCTACCCTGCCTAGCGTGTCCCTCTTCTTCCCCGTTGTCCACTACGTCCGCGTCGTCGACTACGTGGAGCCGGAGCACCTGCAATGACCTCTTCTTCCTCGTCTTCGAACCCGGCCGCCGAACGTTCACTAAAAAAATTTAGGATATGAAAGAATCAAACTTCTCATAGTATTCAATCTCAAAACAAACATAAAGAATCAAACTTCTCATAGTATTCAATGCACTTTATATGAAAGTTTTTATTATATCCCTCTTGGATGCCTATCATATTAGGACTAAATTTATAACCAAAGAAAATTACCATGTTCTTCTAAAAGACTCTAAAAATAATATAAGTGAAGCATGAGAGTTCATCAATTTCGATAAAATAAAACCACCGCTGTGCTCTAAAAAGATATAAGTGAAGTAATAGAGCAATATTGCCTAGCTCAAAAAATATAAGTGAAGCACATAGAGTATTCTAATAAATCACGATTCATGTGTATCTCTCCCAAAAGGTGTGTATAGCAAGGATGATTGTGGTAAACTAAAAAGCAAAGACTCAAACCATACAAGACGCTCCAAGTGAAATACATATCATGTGGTGAATAAAAATATAGCCTCAAGAAAAGTTACCGATAGACGAACACGAAAGAGGGGATGCCTTCCGGGGCATCCCCAAGCTTAGGATTTTGGTTGTACTTGAATATTACCTTAGGGTGCCTTGGGCATCCCCAAGCTTAGGCTCTTGCCACTCTTTATTCCATAGTCCATCAAATCCTTACCCAAAACTTGGAAACTTCACAACACAAAACTCAACAGAAAATCTTATAAGCTCCGTTAGTATAAGAAAATAAATCACCACTTTAAGGTACTGTTGCAAACTCCTTATTTATTTATATTGGTTAAGATCTACTATATTCTAACTTTTCCCTGGTTCATACCCTCGATACTGTCGGCGTTCTGGGAATGGGGGTCCCCAGATTTGCCTGCCTGCGGCCTGTGGCGTGGCTCAAGTGAGGGCCCAGTGCAGCCCAGCTTCATCAGCTCAAGCTCAAGACCCTCGCGAGGAGCCAAGCCTCGTGGGGCGGACGACAGGAAGCTTCCTCAGGAGAAACCTCATCAGGCGGGCTCGCGAGGTGGTGGAGAGATCAAGGCAGGGCACCTCGCGAGGAGCCCGTGATGCAAGCCATGACGATCGAGGTCAGGCGGGCGCCAAGCGGGCGCTGGCCTGCATAGTGTCCTTGTTTCCCCTTTGGTGCAAAGGGGGCAAGCACATGCCAAGGCATCAGGCAAAGGTTACCGTTTTGGTGAAACAAGACCAAGACCAGCAGAGCGGCAGGATGGAAGTCATCGTGGAGCCCAGGACGGCGTCACCACCAGAGTCTTTGGCAGTCGAAGACCAACTTTAGTCAGGATAAGTGTACTAGATGTTCCCCTTCAAAATGGCCAATTGTTGGCGCCCTTCCCGCTCATTATTTGGGAAGAGGCCCAAGGCCTCCCTCTATAAATAGGACTAGCCACCACAGTAGAGGGGGATCAGATCCAAATTGCGCATAGACTAGAGAGAGAGGCGACTGAACTCATCCAAGCAGTTCATCGCACCAACTCAAGAACACCCCTCGCGAGGCGGTTCTCCCTTTGTATTGTTCATCATCAGCCCCTGAGGCAATCCACCACACCACACACTGGAGTAGGGTATTACACCACAATGGTGGCCTGAACCAGTATAAACCTCGTGTCCCTTGTGTGTTCTTCTTTCTAGCCTCGATTCCTTGCAAGCCATCGAGACGCGAGCTGGTAGGGGAAAGATCTTCGTGTGCACCCCAGAGTTCGAACCTCAAGGGTCTGCCAGAACCCGAAATCCGACAATTGGCACGCCAGGTAGGGGTGCGCCGGAATCTTTCTTCCGATGTTCATGTGTGATCTTCCGTTGTATCCATGCCTGACGCTCGTCGGGCTCGCGTCGAGCGTCGGGCTGCTCTCGCCACCCGCGTCGCCCAGACGGCGCTCGTCGGCGGACGCCCCCATCATTCCCCATCGCATGCCGCCAATGCCGCCACCGGCCCGGCGGGGAACGAGCAGCAGGCCTCTTCCCTGCATCCTTCGGTGCGGTGAGAAGGCCGCACCGCCACCCCGTCACTGACTCCAGCTGGTTCGTCGTACCACACCCGCCGCGCCCCCACGGACGTGCACGCTGCGCTGCTCCTGGCGCGTGAGCTCCTGCACTACCGTCCCGTTGACGACCTCCACGAGGACTGACTCGCCTGCATCACCGAGCTCGTCAACGCCGTAGGGGGCTCTCCTATGCCATCTCTCTTGCTGCCTCGCCCTCCATCTTGCGCAGGAGGCGTGGATCAAGAGGTGCCTCCGCCACCTCCTCCCCAAGAGGGCGCCTTGGCTCCAAGGCGCGCGGCCCCAGGATGAGACCCACCGCGTCCGGTGCCTGTGCGACAAGAAAGGAACTGCCAAGAAATCCCTCGCCCCAAAGAAGGTGCCCGTGTGCTCCCAGCACCGGTGCGCCATGACCGCATCCCTGCGCCACCACATCAAGACCCCGCGCTGCTCCAAGCGGCCGCGCGTGGGAATTTCCAAGAGCAAGACCAGCGCCAGCAAAGGGCTCCGGTAGCCACCGCAGGCTGTCGCGCCTTCACCCCTGAGCTACGCAGTGTAGCATGGCCAGGAAAGTTCAAGCCTGACCTGCCCCCTCGCTACAACGGCACTGTAGACCCCCCGGAGTTCCTGCAACTCTACGAGCTGGGCATCGAAGCCGCCAACGGGGACGAAAAGGTCATGGCGAATTGGTTTCCCATGGCGCTCAAGGACGGTGCCCGCACCTGGCTCCTGGCACGATCTCCTCCTGGGATGAGATGCGCACTCGCTTCATCGCCAACTTCCAAGGCACTCGCGACCGGCCTCTGGCCATAAGTGACCTACGCCGCATCAAGCAACAGCCAGTAGAGACCCTGCAGAAGTACTCCAGCGCTTCAACAACGCTCGCCTCAAGATCCCCAGGGTGACCGAGGAAGCCATCATCTCAGCCTTCTCCGATGGTGTGCGTGACATCAAGATGAAAGAGGAGCTAGCAATCCATGAAGACATGTGCACATCCCTGGAGCTGTTCAACTTGGCGACCAAGTGCACCAGGGCTGAGGAAGGGCGCCTCTCCCTCCTTGAGCTTCCGGCTGTTGATCCAGAAGAGAAGAAGCCCAAGGTCAAGGACGTGAAGCGTAAGGGAGCTGCTGTGCTCGCAGTAGAGCCAGACACCAAGCAAGGCAGAGATCAACCTAAGTCGTCCAAGGGTAGCCGGTACTGCGTGTACCACGACCTCCACACCCACAACACCAAGGAATGCCAAGAGCTCAGGGCCGTACGAGATGGGCGTATCGGTTGACGCCCAGAGCGCAACGATCGGGGCTATGGCCGAGGAGGAGGAAGAGGTGGAGGACGATGGGAAGACCGTGGCCCTCGCCAAGGGTGGCGTGACCGACCTCGCGAGGACCGTTGGCAGGACCAGCCTCGCGAGAGATGTTGAAGGGATCAGCCTTGTGAGGATCGCCCGCATGGCAACACAGGCCTCCCTCCTCTGCCACCACCGCCAAGGAGGAATGAAGAACCGCATCAGGACGAGGGGGTTGGGGGCTTCCAGGAGCCATGCGCAATCGCTTGCATCCTGGGTGGCGCCCAGGCCCCAGCCTCACATCGCATCTTCAAGCAGTTTGCTCGCGAGGTGAATGCAGTCCTCGCCAAGCTTGAGGCCACGCACCCCCTTAGGTGGTCTGTGTGCGCTATCACCTTCAGCTCAGCGGATCAGCTCTAGTGCGCAGCAACGGCCGGAGTCCTCCCGATGCTTTGTTCCCCAGTCATCAGCAATGTGTAGGTCACCAGGACCCTCATCAATGGCAGAGCAGGACTCAATGTCCTGTTCGTCGAGACATTCACCAATCTCCAAGTTCCATATGATCAACTTCAGCCGACCAAGCCTTTCTCAGGAGTCGCTGATGGTTCCACTGTTCCGATGGGGCAGGTTCGCCTTCCAGTCACCTTTGGGCAGCACAACAACTACCGCACCGAGCTCATTGACTTCGACGTCGCCCACATTCGCCTGCCATACAATGCCATCCTCGGGTACCCAGCCCTGGCCAAGTTCATGGCAGTGACTCACCACGGCTACAATGTCCTCAAGATGCGAGGAAGCGGAGGAGTCATCACAGTGCCCTGTGAGGAAAGGGATGCAGTGTGTTCTCTTAAGCGTGCCTTCCAAGCCACGGCAATCAAAGACCCAGATCACAGGAGAGGAAGGCTACCTGAGGCGGTCCCTAAGAAGAAGAAGGCTTCGCCTGGCCCAAGCCATCAGGAGGCAGGTACTTCCAGAGGCGTTGCGCCAAGATTCGTGCCCGTTTAGAGGGCGCCACCCTCTGTCGCATAGGAAGCCGTGCCCGGTGCCCTCCTCGGGCAGGGCTTGGAGGCTCTTTCTTGGAGAGCCACTGACTTTGCCAAGGTCACGAGGGAGGCGCTCGAGCACCGCTTGGAGGCGTGCTTCAAGGCGTGTTTCCCTCAGGAAGGTATGAGGCAAGGAGGACCAAACCCTCAGGAGTTCATCGCGAGAAACACTCAGGAGCTACAGTAGTCAAGAGTCATGCGTGACAGCCGCTGCCTACCCGCCGCAGCCCCCCATCCAGGCGAGGATGGCGGGCTGCGCGTCTGCATCGACGTGCCAGGGCTCAACCGAGCCACGTCTCAGGAGCGCCTCTAGCCTTCGCGTGTGGGGAGTTGCGAGGGTCCACCTCACAACTATGTTCGTATGCCTTTCGGCCTGCCAAACGCAGTCGCCACTCATCAGCGCCTACTGAGGAGCATTCTGGAGGCTCAGGAGGTCAGGCATCACATGGTCCTGGCGAAGATGGAGATGGCCCTCGAAGATCCACCTATGCCCCCGGAGCCTCCCGAGGCTCCAGGTCCCGGGAGCTCATGAGGGTCGTCTTCCACACTGCGCGTCGTCCGCTACTTAGGCATCCCTTCATCTTCAACGGTATCAGGTGACATCTTTCAAAGTTCCATTTTCAGCTGGGAGCCCCCTCAGGGCTGCATCATTCCCAGGTCGCGTGGGTCCGTCCCTGCGGCATGTATCCGTTTTGCTCATGTTCTTTGCTTACCTTGTTGGGGGCGCCCCTCGGGCTGCATTATCCCCAAGCCGCTCGGTCCTGACCCAGTGGCAGTTACTTTTTCTGCATCTATCTAAATGGATTTGTTCCTTCATGCTTAACATGCTTGACCTAATCGCTTGCTCGATTGACACCTACCTTTGGAGCCGCTCGCTCTGGCACGGCGCTTGCGCATGGTTTCGTCCCTGCAACACCGACAAATCTGAGTGGTCGAGCTCTGGCCGCGGCAGCCTCGCATAGCGCCACCTCACCAGGCCCTCAGTGCCCCAATCACTCCCTCGGAACAACCAATGGCTGGCTGGCAACCATAATGGCAAACCTTGTTTCCCCTCATGCTTGGTGTGCAGGATCCGCTTAAGGAATGACATGGGGGGCGTCGTGAGCTCCCTCTCCCTCTCTCTCGTACGATCCACTCGCGCGTTAAAAGGGGGCGCCTGAGCATCGTGACTCATGGGCTCTTACTGGCTCTCCAACCCTCACCCCCTGGCCTTGACCCACGGCATCGTGACCTGTCATACCAGCGGCGGCTGAGCTCGCTCGAGGGCCGGGACCTGAGGACGTAGAGCATGAAGGAAAGTGCGGGGAAGAGGGAGGAAGCTCACGAGGGCCTAACCCAGCAGCACCCTAGCTGCCGCCATGCAGTCCAGGCACCTCGCCGAAGAACGACTCCAAGCTCATAGATAAGTCACGCTTCAGAAAGGCTAAATCAACGCGATGCTAATTCCACGACTAGTGCAGCTCTATCCCGGCAATGCTGCCTTCCTTTCTCTACCAGCGGAGGCTGCTTGGGCGCTAAAGGGGACCTCCTGAGCATCGCGACTCAGGGGCTCTTACTGGACCTTGGGCCGCTCACCTCCTGGCCTTGACCACGGCATTGTGACCTGGCATACTAGCGACGGCTGAAGCTTGCCTGGGGACCGGGACCTGTCGGCATAGAGAACCAAGCCCTCGTGAGGATAGAAAGGGGGAGCCGAGCTGGGACAGGACAAGCATCTCGCATCGATTCATAATAAGGATATAATATTCACAAAAGACATGGTCGGCGCCTTACATACCCCCGCGGGGTGGTACTTTGATTCCTCGCAGGGAACAAAAGGTGCTAATCCTAAGGAACACTAACTACGTGCGCCTCCGCAGGAGACGCCATCATCAACAGTGGGCCGTCAGGCGCCGGCGCTGTCAGGACCCCGACTCAATGCCACATCGATCTAGCATGTAACACCTCATATCACTTTGCGGCCTCACGCACGGTATTCCCACGGGTGTCGCCTTACCTTTGCTCGGGACCGTTTGCGCCTTTTGGCACACGTATATGATAGTGTCGCTAGCATCCATATGATAAGGAGCCCGGGCTGACATGGCTAGTCGTAAACCCAAAGTGGCACAAACTTACAGGGACAGGCATCCATGACCCAGCATCGAACGTGTCGGTCATCAGCGAGTGAATCCAGGCTGTAGCACTGGGCTAGCAGGACTCCGGTGAACCGGGCTGTAGTGGGCTAACAGGACTCCGGTATTCATCGCGTGACATTTCCCCGAAGGGACAGACACAGGAACGAAGAAGGACACATGCCGGCCAGCCTAAGTGTTCCGGAGCAGTAGCAAGCTACCATGGCTCGGTGGAAACACTAGGAGACATTTCCCGGTAAGAGAGGCTACTAAAGATAAACAACTAGATAGTCAGATCCCACACATACCAAGCATTTCAATAACATACACACAATATGCTCGATATGTGCAATACAACATGGCATCACAACATGACTCTACGACTCAAGTATTTATTCAATAGGCTCCGAGGAGCGAGATATTACAATCATGGGTCTCATGACCCAACACTCAGAGCATACAATCAAAGCACAAGCGGAAAGCTTAACATGTCTAAGTACAGACAACTATAAATGAAAAAGGCTGAGAAGCCTGACTATCTACCAGATCCTGCCGAGGGCACAAGATCGTAGCTGAGGTAACAAGCTAAACGTCGAAGTCCACGTGGAACTACTAGTGAGACTGAAGTCTCTCTGCAAAAACATAAAATAGGCAAACGTGAGTACAAATGTACCCAGCAAGACTTACATCAGAACTATCTACATATGCATCATTATCAACAAAGGGGTGGTGGAGTTTAACTGCAGCAAGCCAGCTTTGACTCGGTGGCTATCCTGAACTACGACTGCAAGTAACTCTTTTGAGGTGGCGCACACGAGTCCACATATTCACCATATCAATACACCACTATGGATCCGCTCCCGTCTCCCTACGAGAACGCCATCCATAGCACTCACGCTTATCTTGCGTATTTTAGAGTATCCACTTTCACTTGTCTATGAACTATACAAGGGGTCCAAGTTTCCATATCCGAGGAATCCGGCTATTCGAATAGATGATGATAACCCTGCAGGGGTGTACTTCTTCACACACGCTCTCGCCACTTACCGCCCTGTACACGTCATGTACCTCGGCAACCTTCAAGCGGAAGCCGGGCGAGGGAGTCGGCCACGACCTGACTAACCGAACAAGTCTCTAGTCCAGGTTTATCGCCTATTCGGGTTCCATCCGCAAGGAGATCCGGCCGGGGTGTCGCTTACGGCCCCAAACGATGTGTGCAGGGTTCCCAAGCCCACCAACCGGGTGCCACTTGGTACACCGGGCCACTGTGCCTAGTCTGTCCCAAGCCCACCTGTACCGGGTGCCACTTGGTAGACTACTAACACTACCTACAAACACCAGAAACTAATTGCAACTCCTGGACAGAGATCAAGTTGATTAATAAGTCGAGAGGGGTCGAGTTACCGGAACCCAATGTGTGGTAGTAACTGTTCATGGATCACAAACACAGAACTCAGTTCCTGAGGACGGCTGCAATGAGACAACCCACCATGTACTCCTACATGGCCTCTCACCGCTACCTTTACCAAATCGTGTTCACACACTTAGTTCACACACAGTAGGACATGTTCACACGCCTCTGATTCATCCCCGATGAATCAGACCTGACTCAACTCTAAGCAGTAGCAGGCATGAAAAACAAGCATGAATGAGTAGGCACATCAGGGCTCAAACAACTCCTACTCATACTAGTGGGTTTCATCTATTTACTGTGGCAATGACAGGTCATGCAAAGGATAAAGGGGTTCAGCTACCGCAACAAGTAACAATTATGTCGTTGTTGTCCTAATGCAGTAAAAGAGAGCAGGAGCGAGAGAGTGGGATTGTATCGGAATGAACAAGGGGGTTTTGCTTGCCTGGCACTTCTGAAGATAATATAGCTCTTCGTCGGTGTCATCGAACACATCGCCGGTACACGTCTATCGAGAGGGGACAATTACCGGCAAACAAGGAAAAACACAATCAATGCAATGCGACAATATGATGCATGCGATGACATGGCAATATGAATGTGTTTTGGGCTAATGCACCTAGCTATGATTTAAATGAAGTTGGTTTGAATACATGATTCAAATTCCAACTCCATATATGATTATTTAAATGCCCTTAATTTGTTTTGTCCAAAACAGAGGACAAACATTGTTCAAACATGCATGAAAATGGTACAGATGGATTCCTTGAATTTTTCTGATAATTTTCATATATAAATTATTTAATTTGGAGTTACGGTTGAATTTCTAAGAATTTTGAAGTTTAAATCATTTTCTGGAATTTCCTGAATTAAAATAAATCCAGAAAATGATTTATTGCGTCAGCACTAGGTCATGCTGATGTCAGCAGGTCAACTAGGCGGGTCCAGGTCAAACCTGATGTGTGGGGTCCACACGTCAGTGACACGGGTTAAACAGGGGGGTTTAGTTTAGTTTAATTAAAGATTAGGGGCACTAGGGCCGACATGTCAGTGTCAGGGGGTTAGATTAGGTGGTGATTAGCGTAAACTAATCACCTGATGGCGGGGTCCACCTGTCATGGACCCAGGGGAGGTCAAACCTCTGGTCAACAGGGCCTAACCCGCCGGCGGTTCGTCGCCGGTGGCAACAGACGCGGCGGAGGGCTCGGGCTCGCTCCTCCGGCGTCCAAATGGACGGAGGAGAGCGGCTACGGAGAGCTGGAGCTCACCCGCACCCGTTTCAGCAAGCAGCAGCAGCTAGGGCGGCCGGAGACGATGGCCTCGAGCTCGGCAGCGGCGGCCGGAGCTCGGGCGTGCTCGGGATTGCGTTGGGGTGCACGGGGAGGACGGTGGTGGGGTGATATGTGCTACTGGGAGCGTGCTGAGCACGATGGAGTGCTCGGACACGAGCTCCAGTGACTAGCGCGGCGGCGGCGACATCGCCGGCGGTGGTAAGCTCGCGGCTCCGGCGGATTTGATAGCTACGCGGTGCAAATGGGGCAGGGGAGAGAGGGGAAAGATTCCGGTGCTCACGGTGAACTCGCAGAGCAGACTAGTGGGCTCGGGGATGGCTTGGTGACGGCGAATTGGACGGCGGCATCCGGCGGCCGTGGTCGGAGAAGAAGGCCGCAAACGTCGTCTTGGGGCCGTCCTGGCTCGTGTAGCTCGGAGAGGAGGGAGAGTAGGTGGCGGCGGCGCCTCTGAGAGCATCGGCGGGGCGAGGCAGTGGCTGTGGCCACAGCGGTAATGAACGGCGGCGGCGGGTGGGTTCGGTGGCTGCGTGCGAGAGAGAGAACAGAGGAGGAGGAGGGGGTCCAGAGAGCGAGGGAGAAGTGAGAGGGGGTCGGGGAGGCGCGTGGCGTCACCGGGGCGTCCAGGCGGAGGTGGAGGCAGGCATGCAGGGAGGAAGTGGCCGGGGCGCGTGGCCGCGCGCGCCGGGCGCGTGCTCATCCTCCTGGCAGAGGAGGAAGGCGACAGAGAAGGAGGCGGTGGTGGGCTGGGCCGGCTTCTGCAGCAGGCCGCACAGGTGAGTGGGCCTCAGGTAAGCGTCAGGTAAGTTCCTTCTCTCTTTTTTAATTTTTTTCTCTGCTCTGTTTTGTTTTATTTAATTTCGTTTTGCCACTGTTTTGAATTTAAAAATAATTCAAACAATGCCAAAAGCTCCTCTGAATATTTTTATTTTGCTAGATGGACTTTTCCAAAAGCTCATAAAATATTTCAGGGATATTTGAAATTATATTCTAATTATATGAATATAATTCAAATTCAAATAGCTAATGAATTAAATTCAAAGTCCCAAAAATAAATCCTCCTAAAATGTTCAATATTTTGGTTGGGACCAGAACCCTTGCCAAAAATTATCAAACATTTAAGAAGAGCATTTTGGAACAATGAATGAGATTTTTAGGGTTTTTGCCCTTCTTTTATTTAGGGTTTTGAGGCTTCCAATTTCCCTCGGTTCAAGTTTCAAGATTTAAACATGATGCACACATGAAGCTAGCCTAGAGCACTACCAGCAGCTACGGATGTGACAACTCACCCCCACTAAACAAAAATCTCGTCTCGAGATTCAAGCGTAGGGTAAGATGAAGGGGAAACGCAAACTAGCATAATCTTCACGATCCGGGTTGCACTTCAAATGAACATTTATTCGATCACCATCTCTGTCCCGTCGTCTTGCTCTGAGAACTCCAGCTAATCATGACAAGAAGAGGAAAGGAAAGCTCTAGAAGGATCGATCTTCTTGAAGATCGAACAACTCAGGATCAACCCACGGAATGAGACATAGCAACATATCTCATGCTGAGAGACGAAGCACACATTCATAGGACTGGAGTGAAGCAGATGACGAGGTTCACTAGGTAGACAACAATTCCACACTTAAGAAGGTGGTAAACGATTGTTAACGTAGCGAGGAGTTGAGTTGCCACGATACCATAACGGGGCACCTTAGGGAAGGTGACTTGCGGAAATATCCCCTTAAGTGGCAAAAAGAATTACCTTTGATTCAGAGATCATTGAAACTCTTTAAACCAGCCTAAGGCAATTCTCTAGCGATCGTTTGGAGGGGGCGGTGGAATGGCATACCCAGACTTGGATGATGTGGACTACCTTGTTGAAGACAATGCAATGGATGATTTTTGCTTATCATCAGAAATGGAAGAGACCCATGGTAGAATGGCACATTGGTGGTGCAAGCTGGGGACAAAATGCAAATGCTGGGAATGATTCTGGTAACTGGGGAAGAACCCAGTAATAGAGAGTGAATTCGCTGTTTGAAAAGATCATAGCATTGCCGAGGAAACTGAGAGGAATCCCGGTTAGTGCCGATGATAACACGTGGCGCTTGTGCGTGCTCTCAAGAACTTGAGCATTTCCATATTCATCAAGGTTTTACCAACATCCGTGGCAAGGATCCTGGCAACACAACATACTACCATGATGGATGGTGATGGAGGATGCCGATGCGAAAGAAGATAACACTTTCTCAGATTTCACCTTAGGGAGGCCAAGGGATCAAAATCTGGATGATTGACCGAGAGACATTTAGCACTCCGCTTCTAATGCTCTCCTTGATGTGCTAGCGTAACCCATTTACATGGTTTGGTATCTAGAACATCAAGTAAAAGATCGGACTTCGGGAGCATAAACGAAAATCCAAAGGAACAGTTACGGAGGTAAATCCTACGAAATCCTTATGGGGAGGTGGCCAACTTCCTCAAACAAGATACTACAATAATAGGTCTTCCGGCTGGGTGTGTTGGCCACGACATCCACTTTACCGGTTATCGAGGGACCAATATTATAGTTCTTGGAAAATGTTCCAACCATCATATCTGCCTGAGATTCAGATCTGGTTGGTGTCAGGATATTCCAGACTCATCGAGTCTAGGAAGAAAAATGAAAGTTTGCAACACAAATCGATGAAATGACGTTGCGAGATTCTCGGGAAATGAACTACGATAGCAAGCTCCAAAACATGAGCTGGTTCTGCTACACATGTGTAAGCATGCTGTCTCAGACAAACATGATCACATGGTAGTCTTACAATAGAATACTACCGAGTTCTGGTAGGGAACCATCATTGAGGATATAGGAATCTTGTGCATGAACTAGTATTTGCACAGCAACTCCTTTTCCTTGAACAATTCAATCAGTGGCTTGGTGTGCTAGGGAATACATATGGAGTGGAGGTAATTAATCTACCAAACCACAGTATACTTTGCACATGCATGACTGACTTGGGACGATTCCAGAGGAAACAAAACAAACCTTTCTCAAACCCACGGCGGCAACTTGCACCAAATGCACATGAGTTAGAGGAAGTCACTTCTTCCATCCAAGCATAGGCTTCATGAACGGAACACGAAGGCATTGCTTACAAAGTTTCCAACACTAGGTTGATGTTCAACATGATTCATGGGGGAGATAAAATGCTGCTGATGGGCTCAACAACAACTCATCGGAATTTCCATATCACTGGACTTCCACCATCAGGTGAACACGGTGATAGTATTTGTCAGACCAAAAGATGTAATGGTATATGCTCGAGGGATCAACCACGAATAAGACAACATTACGAGCATCGTTGGTACTGATTTGATTGACGATAGCCCACACTCAAATCAAAGGATTGATAAGACAATAGGTCCAGCAACTGATCACAGGGACCAATCGATGAAGATATCATCTTTCTTCAACACACACTACACAAGAATATCCCTTTGGAACGAACTAAGTTAGGCAAGCTTTTATCTTACAATTCTCCAAGTTGTTGTCTAGCTTAACCAACTAGCTCGGGGGTATCCAACACGGATTCTTGGAGAAATAGGGGTTTACAGGAATAAACCAACTTGATCACGAGATCAACATAGCGGTCAGGCGACAACCTGGTGATACTTCCGAGAAGAAATTCGGAATATCATGAACCACCGGTATGTTACTAAGCTCGAGAACAATCTCGCTTTTGAGGGCAAGACGATATGATCAAATGAGTGAGGACTTGACAAGATCCTAACTCATCAATCGAAGGGTGCACCGAAATAAGGACTAGGTAGCACGATCAGTCTTAGAAGGATGATTCAAAACCAACACGCTAAGAATGAAATTATTGTCCTTTAACTACCAAGCAACGAGGTTGCTAGGAGTATTGATTTCACACATCACAATTCTTCTGTCGGTATTCCGGTTGCATCGACACGAAGACCGAGGAATGACTAATGATGGTGAGAAGTATCACTATGTCAAAATTCATGAGAGTTGGTGCAGTTCTCATGACAATTCTGACATAAAGGAGGTAATACTCCAAGGTAGAACAGAACCAAAAGCTGGATTGGCATTTGATCTGCGGAATACAACTACTTTGACCCAATCCTGGAAATGGATAAGGTACTGGAGTTTGTTTCTCCTAGTCATTCTGGAATAGAATGGCTTGACGGACCACAAGAATAATAGGCATCGATGAACGATTGCACACATACTCTTGACTATCAATTGATAGACAAGGGTCAGAAGACAACTAACGAGGGACAACCCAAAGGAACATATGTTTTCTGAGTTGTGGATGCATAGATTAGTATGTCGAGCAGAGCTCAACATGTTTCTTCCGGATAACCTATGCGGAAAGGTTGAACTGGCAGAGTCACAATATATAATGGAGAACTCATCAAGAGCACTCTGGTTGTGATCGTTCAGTTCAACGAGGAACTTCTGCTATAAGTAGTTCATGGTATTTGGAAGAAGAAGATACCACGGACTTCAAGGACTATCGCAAAGGTTACTAATAACCTAAGGGAGCTAGCAATTACTATCAACATGAAGTAAGTAGGGTGAATCTCGGGTTCAAGAACCCAGGAATAGAATACCTACTCCTAAGTAGCATCACGGAATGCTTTCGAGAATAAAGGCCAGAATCATCACACTGGGAACACAAAACATGGCTAAATTACTAGATGATCCCCTAAGACACCTAAGGTCATAATACCAGCTCCAACATATATGTCAAGGCAATAAAGTACCTCAACTCACTAATTTGTGTGATTAATCTGACCAAAGGCACATCGGAAACAGGAGGAAGGGATTTGCAAATGCATCCGACTATTTAGAAACCTGGGGTGACTCGGACAGCATAACGGCTGTAAATGCTCAGAAAAGATTTGAGACATTCACAAAAATGGTGGCATAACCACTCAGAGCACAATATCAAAGTTTCGAGATCAACAGTTAACATACAGAAGTCGTAGGAACTGAACTCAAGCTTAAATCCAACAATCTTATAAGTCTACGGATTAGTAACACGTGATCCTGATAGAAAGAAGAGATAGCCTAGTTCTTAATCCCCGTAGAAGAGAAGATGATGACTCAGATCAGAAGGCATGAGATATAAGGAGTAAAAAGAGCCTTACATTCCATCCCATAATCAATTCCCTTATATAACTAAAGAATTTCTAGACTCAACTTCGACCAGTTTGGCTTGGTAATCCTACAGGCAGTCAAGCTCTGATACCAACGTTGTCAGGACCCCGACTCAATGCCACATCGATCTTGCATGTAACACCTCATATCACTTTGCGGCCTCACGCACGGTATTCCCACGAGTGTCGCCTTACCTTTGCTCGGGACCGTTTGCGCCTTTTGGCACACGTATATGATAGTGCCGCTAGCATCCATATGATAAGGAGCCCGGGCTGACATGGCTAGTCGTAAACCCAAAGTGGCACAAACTTACAGGGACAGGCATCGATGACCCAGCATCGAACGTGTCGGTCATCAGCGAGTGAATCCAGGCTGTAGCACTGGGCTAGCAGGACTCCGGTGAACCGGGCTGTAGCGGGCTAATAGGACTCCGGTATTCATCGCGTGACATTTCCCCGAAGGGACAGACACAGGAACGAAGAAGGACACATGCCGGCCAGCCTAAGTGTTCCGGAGCAGTAGCAAGCTACCATGGCTCGGTGGAAACACTAGGAGACATTTCCCGGTAAGAGAGGCTACTAAAGATAAACAACTAGATAGTCAGATCCCACACATACCAAGCATTTCAATAACATACACACAATATGCTCGATATGTGCAAACACAACATGGCATCACAACATGACTCTACGACTCAAGTATTTATTCAATAGGCTCCGAGGAGCGAGACATTACAATCATGGGTCTCATGACCCAACACTCAGAGCATACAAGTCAAAACACAAGCGGAAGCTTAACATGTCTGAGTACAGACAACTATAAATGAAAAAGGCTGAGAAGCCTGACTATCTACCAGATCCTGCCGAGGGCACAAGATCGTAGCTGAGGTAACAAGCTAAACGGCGAAGTCCACGTGGAACTACTAGTGAGACTGAAGTCTCTCTGCAAAAACATAAAATAGGCAAACGTGTGTACAAATGTACCCAGCAAGACTTACATCAGAACTATCTACATATGCATCATTATCAACAAAGGGGTGGTGGAGTTTAACTACAGCAAGCCAGCTTTGACTCGGTGGCTATCCTGAACTATGACTGCAAGTAACTCTTTGAGGTGGCGCACACGAGTCCACATATTCACCATATCAATACACCACTATGGATCCGCTCCCGTCTCCCTACGAGAACGCCATCCATAGCACTCACGCTTATCTTGCGTATTTTAGAGTATCCACTTTCACTTGTCTATGAACTGTACAAGGGGTCCAAGTTTCCATATCCGAGGAATCCGGCTATTCGAATAGATAATGATAACCCTGCAGGGGTGTACTTCTTCACACACGCTCTCGCCACTTACCGCCCTGTACACGTCATGTACCTCGGCAACCTTCAAGCGGAAGCCGGGCGAGGGAGTCGGCCACGACCTGACTAACCGAACAAGTCTCTAGTCCAGGTTTGTCGCCTATCCGGGTTCCATCCGCAAGGAGATCCGGCCGGGGTGTCGCTTACGGCCCCAAACGATGTGTGCAGGGTTCCCAAGCCCACCAACCGGGTGCCACTTGGTACACCGGGCCACTGTGCCTAGTCTGTCCCAAGCCCACCTGTACCGGGTGCCACTTGGTAGACTACTAACACTGCCTACAAACACCAGAAACTAATTGCAACTCCTGGACAGAGATCAAGTTGATTAATAAGTCGAGAGGGGTCGAGTTACCGGAACCCAATGTGTGGTAGTAACTGTTCATGGATCACAAACACAGAACTCAGTTCCTGAGGACGGCTGCAATGAGACAACCCACCATGTAATCCTACATGGCCTCACACCGCTACCTTTACCAAATCGTGTTCACACACTTAGCTCACACACAGTAGGACATGTTCACACGCCTCTGATTCATCCCCGATGAATCAGACCTGACTCAACTCTAAGCAGTAGCAGGCATGACAAACAAGCATGAATGAGTAGGCACATCAGGGCTCAAACAACTCCTACTCATACTAGTGGGTTTCATCTATTTACTGTGGCAATGACAGGTCATGCAAAGGATAAAGGGGTTCAGCTACCGCAGCAAGTAACAATTATGTTGTTGTTGTCCTAATGCAGTAAAAGAGAGCAGGAGCGAGAGAGTGGGATTGTATCGGAATGAACAAAGGGGTTTTGCTTGCCTGGCACTTCTGAAGATAATATAGCTCTTCGTCGGTGTCATCGAACACATCGCCGGTACACGTCTATCGAGAGGGGACAATTACCGGCAAACAAGGAAAAACACAATCAATGCAATGCGACAATATGATGCATGCGATGACATGGCAATATGAATGTGTTTTGGGCTAATGCACCTAGCTATGATTTAAATGAAGTTGGTTTGAATACATGATTCAAATTCCAACTCCATATATGATTATTTAAATGCCCTTAATTTGTTTTGTCCAAAACAGAGGACAAACATTGTTCAAACATGCATGAAAATGGTACAGATGGATTCCTTGAATTTTTCTGATAATTTTTCATATATAAATTATTTAATTTGGAGTTACGGTTGAATTTCTAAGAATTTTTGAAGTTTAAATCATTTTCTGGAATTTCCTGAATTAAAATAAATCCAGAAAATGATTTATTGCGTCAGCACTAGGTCATGCTGATGTCAGCAGGTCAACTAGGCGGGTCCAGGTCAAACCTGACGTGTGGGGTCCACACGTCAGTGACACGGGTTAAACAGGGGGGTTTAGTTTAGTTTAATTAAAGATTAGGGGCACTAGGGCCGACATGTCAGTGTCAGGGGGGTTAGATTAGGTGGTGATTAGCGTAAACTAATCACCTGATGGCGGGGTCCACCTGTCATGGACCCAGGGGAGGTCAAACCTCTGGTCAACAGGGCCTAACCCGTCGGCGGTTCATCGCCGGTGGCAACAGACGCGGCGGAGGGCTCGGGCTCGCTCCTCCGGCGTCCAAATGGACGGAGGAGAGCGGCTACGGAGAGCTGGAGCTCACCCGCACCCGTTTCAGCAAGCAGCAGCAGCTAGGGCGGCCGGAGACGATGGCCTCGAGCTCGGCAGCGGCGGCCGGAGCTCGGGCGTGCTCGGGATTGCGTTGGGGTGCACGGGGAGGACGGTGGTGGGGTGATATGTGCTACTGGGAGCGTGCTGAGCACGATGGAGTGCTCGGACACGAGCTCCAGTGACTAGCGCGGCGGCGGCGACATCGCCGGCGGTGGTAAGCTCGCGGCTCCGGCGGATTTGATAGCTACGCGGTGCAAACGGGGCAGGGGAGAGAGGGGAAAGATTCCGGTGCTCACGGTGAACTCGCAGAGCAGACTAGTGGGCTCGAGGATGGCTTGGTGACGGCGAATCGGACGGCGGCATCCGGCGGCCGTGGTCGGAGAAGAAGGCCGCAAACATCGTCTTGGGGCCGTCCTGGCTCGTGTAGCTCGGAGAGGAGGGAGAGTAGGTGGCGGCGGCGCCTCTGAGAGCATCGGCGGGGCGAGGCAGTGGCTGTGGCCACAGCGGCAACGAATGGCGGCGGCGGGTGGGTTCGGTGGCTGCGTGCGAGAGAGAGAACAGAGGAGGAGGAGGGGGTCCAGAGAGCGAGGGAGAAGTGAGAGGGGGTCGGGGAGGCGCGTGGCGTCACCGGGGCGTCCAGGCGGAGGTGGAGGCAGGCAGGCAGGGAGGAGGTGGCCGGGGCGCGTGGCCGCGCGCGCCGGGCGCGTGCTCATCCTCCTGGCAGAGGAGGAAGGCGACAGAGAAGGAGGCGGTGGTGGGCTGGGCCGGCTTCTGCAGCAGGCCGCACAGGTGAGTGGGCCTCAGGTAAGCGTCAGGTAAGTTCCTTCTCTCTTTTTTAATTTTTTTCTCTGCTCTGTTTTGTTTTATTTAATTTCGTTTTGCCACTGTTTTGAATTTAAAAATAATTCAAACAATGCCAAAAGCTCCTCTGAATATTTTTATTTTGCTAGATGGACTTTTCCAAAAGCTCATAAAATATTTCAGGGATATTTGAAATTATATTCTAATTATATGAATATAATTCAAATTCAAATAGCTAATGAATTAAATTCAAAGTCCCAAAAATAAATCCTCCTAAAATGTTCAATATTTTGGTTGGGACCAGAACCCTTGCCAAAAATTATCAAACATTTAAGAAGAGCATTTTGGAACAATGAATGAGATTTTTAGGGTTTTTGCCCTTCTTTTATTTAGGGTTTTGAGGCTTCCAATTTCCCTCAGTTCAAGTTTCAAGATTTAAACATGATGCACACATGAAGCTAGCCTAGAGCACTACCAGCAGCTAGGGATGTGACAGGCGCCAACCCCATCTAGATCAGTGATGTCAGCGGCCTGATGCAGCTGCCCAGCTCCGGGCGCGGCGTGAGCTCGGGGGCTCGTAGCTGTCGTCACTCGACTCCGGAGTGACATGAAGCTCGGCGGAGTCACTGGACCCTCCGGCTCCTCCACTGCTGCCTGAGGAGCTGGTGGGGAAGCGGTTGGCAGGCCTGGTCCTCGCCACTCTGATGCCCCGGCCGCCTTCCTTGGGGCAGCACTCCAATCGGCATCCTTTCGCATCAAAGACCTTGAAGAACAGCAAGGAGGCGCCATCATATTCGAGATGGATTACGAGGGCGCCCCCTGTCCGACAGACCCGGGCAATCTCGCCCCAGCCGTGGGTCAGGAAGACCTTGCCCGGGGCAACAACCTCGATCTCCGCCCCAGTCGCAGGGGTGTTGCAGTCGGCATGCTGCAGCCAGAGCTCCCGAGGCCTCCACGGCAGGATCTCGAAGGCGAAGGAGCGAGGAAGGCGAATCCAAGATCGAGGAGGCATGGCGGCGTGAAGCACAAGCTCGCGAGAGGAGCCCTCGGCGTGGACTTTAGGGGGAATGACGCGCACCGCCGTAACTCGCCGCCGGCGGCGGCGGCGCCGTCGGTGTCGCTCAACGCCTTCTTCTCCAGGGCCCTCGACTCGGGCGTACAAGGGCAGCGGAAACCCAGGCGGCGGCTGCTCGTACCAGGGCCTCGACGCCTCCTGATGAATACCCTCATCTCGGCGGTAGAGGACTAGCCGCTTCTTTGGCGGAAGCGGGTCGGGCCCCTTGCGGGGGGCCTTTCCCTTCTCTTCTGCAGAAAATCGGCGGATAAGCGCCATTGGCGTAAGGTGGAGCAAGGGCAAGGAGGAAGAAGAAAAGGAGTGGCAGGAAGGAATGGACTGGAAGGGCACGCGCTGTTCCGTACTTATAGCCGGAGAAGACCAACAGTCGGCCACCATGATCATAGGTAATCATGACCCATTTTTGCATGCAGGGACTTGTCAAGTCATGCGGTTTCCGAGGCGTTGTGGGGAAGCGGGGACGCCCACGTCCAATCAATCGCCACGCGGCGCCCAAGGCCGCAGGCTATTGGGGCCTGCGGCGCTTCGCACTTGCCCCTTGGCTTCTCTGCTAAGCCAAGTCCGGGCGTGCCTTGGGCCTAGGGGCTACTGTCGGAGTTCTGGGAACGAGGGTCCCCAGACTTGCCTGCCTGCAGCCTGCAGCGTGGCTCAAGTGGGGGCCCAGTGCAGCCCAGCTTCATCATCTCAAGCTCAAGACCCTCGTGAGGGGCCAAGCCTCGTGGGGCGGATGACAGGAAGCTTCCTCAGGAGCAACCTCATCAGGCGGGCTCGCGAGGAGGCGGAGAGATCAAGGCAGAGCACCTCGCAAGGAGCCCGTGACAGAAGCCATGACGATTGAGGCCAGGCGGGCGCCAAGCGGGCGTCGTCCTGTGCAGTGTCATTGTTTCCCCTTTGGTGCAAAGGGGGTAAGCACAGGCCAAGGCATCAGGCAAAGGTTACCGTTTTCGTGCAACAAGACTAAGAGCAGCAGAGCAGCAGGATGGAAGTCATCGTGGAGCCCAGGACGGCGTCACCGCCAGAGTCTTTGGCAGTCGAAGACCAACTTTAGTCAGGATAAGTGTACTAGATGTTCCCCTTCAAAATGGCCAATTGTTGGCGCCCTTCCCGTTCATTATTTGGGAAGAGGCCTAGGGCCTCCCTCTATAAATAGGACTAGCTACCACAGTAGAGGGGGATCGGATCCAGATTGCGCATAGACTAGAGAGAGTGGCGCTTGAACTCATCCAAGCAGTTAATCGCACCAACTCAAGAACAGCCCCCCGCGAGGCTGTTCGCCCTTTGTATTGTTCATCATCAGCCCCTGAGGCAATCCACCACATCACACACTAGAGTTGGATATTACACCAAAATGGTGGCCTGAACCAGTATAAACCTCGTGTCCCTTGTGTGTTCTTCTTTCTAGCCTAGATTCCTTGCGAGCCATCGAGACGCGAGCTGGTAGGGGAAAGATCTTCATGCGCACCCCAGATTTCGAACCTCAAGGGTCTGCCGGAACCCGAAATCCGACAGATACTACCCGTAGATTAATCAAAATAAGCAAACAACACATAGAAAACAGAATCTGTCAAAAACAGAACAGTCTGTAGCAATCTGCAGCTCTCAAATACTTCTGTAACTCCAAAAATTCTGAAAAATTAGGAGAACCTGAGAAATTTGTGCACCAATCTAGAGCAAAAAGAATCAGATCAAAATCACGTTTCAATAAAATTCTGGAAATTATTTATTTGGCACAAAAGTTTCTATTTTTCAGCAGGATCAACACAACTATCATAGTAAGCTATCATAAAGGTTTAACTTGGAAGAAACACTAATTAAGACACGAAACCACATCTAACCAGAGACTAGATTAATTATTTGTTACTAAACATTAAAAAAAGTAAAGAACAAAAATAAAATTGGTTTGCCTCCCAACAAGCGCTATTGTTTAACGCCCTTAGCTAGGCATAAAACACGAATAGACCTAGGTATTGTCATCTTTGGTATGCAAACCATAAGTGGCTCTCATAATAGGTTCATATGGCAATTTAATTTTCTTTCTAGGAAAGTGTTCCATTCCTTCCTTAATGTAAATTGAAATCTAACATTTTCTTCTTTCATATCAATAATTGCACCAATCGTTATGAGGAAAGGTCAACCAAGAATAATAGGACATGTAGGATTGCAATCTATATCAAGAACAATGAAATCTACGGGCATATAATTCCTATTTGCAACAATAAGAACATTATTAATCCTTCCCATAGGTTTCTTAATAGTGGAATCCGCAAGATGCAAATTTAAAGAACAATCATGAAATTCACGAAAACCTAACAGATCACACAAAGTTTTTGGAATCGTGGAAACGCTAGCACCCAAATCACACAAAGCATGGCACTCATAATCTTTAATATTAGTCTTAATAGTAGGTTCCCACTCATGATAAAGTTTTCTAGGGATAGAAACTTCCAACTTAAGCTTTTCTTCAAAAGATCGCATCATATCATCAACGATATGTCTAGTCAAAGCTTTGTTTTGATTATAAGCATGAGGAGAATTCAACATGGATTGCAACAAGGAAATACAATCTATTAAAGAACAGTTATCATAATTAAATTCCTTGAAATCCAAAAGAGTGGGTTCATTGCTACTTAAAGTCTTGACCTCTCCAATCCCACTTTTATCAATTTTTGCATATAGATCTAAAAACTCCGAATCATTGGGACACCTTTTAACTAAAGTTGACTCATCTCCAGTCCCATATTTATGAATATTTATATTGGAAAACAAAGATTCAATAGGAGTCACATCAATCACTTTTACATCTTCATCATTATTCTCATGAAAACTAGAAGAACATGCTTTTATAAACCGATCCTTTTTAGCACGCATCTTAGCGGTTCTTTCTTTGCACTCATCAATGGAAATTCTCATGGCTTTGAGAGACTCATTGATATCATGCTTAGGTGGAATAGATCTAAGTTTCAAAGAATCAACATCAAGAGAAATTCTATCCACATTCCTAGCCAAATCATCGATCTTGAGAAAGTTTTCTTCAATCAAAGCATTGAAATTCTTTTGCGAACTCATAAATTCTTTCACACTAATCTCAAAATCAGAGGGCATCTTATTAAAATTTCCATAAAAATTGTTGTAGGAATACCATAATTATTATAGGAATTACTAGGAAACGGCCTAGGATTGAAATTACCTCTATACGCGTTATTACCAAAATTGTTCCTACCAAAAAAATTCACATCCATAGTTTCATTATTATTCTCAATCAAAGTGGACAAAGGCATATCATTAGGATCAAAAGAAGCACTCTTATTAGCAAATAATTTCATAAGTTCATCCATCTTTCCACTCAAAACATTAATCTCTTCAATCGCATGCACTTTTTGACTAGTGGACCTTTCGGTGTGCCATTGAGAATAATTAGCCATAATATTATCTAGGAGTTTAGTAGACTCTCCTAAAGTAATTTCCATAAAAGTGCCTCCTGTGGCCGAATCTAAAAGATTTCTAGAAGCAATATTCAATCCGGCATAAAAAATTTGTATAATCATCCGCAAATTCAAACCATGTGTAGGGCAATTTCGTATCATCAATTTCATCATGTCCCAAGATTGTGCAACATGTTCGTGATCAAGTTGCTTAAATATCATAATATCGTTCCTAAGGGAGATGATCTTAGCGGGAGGAAAATACTTAGATTTGAAAGCATCTTTACACTTGTTCCACGAATCAATACTATTTTTAGGTAAAGATGAAACCAAGTTTTAGCACAATCTCTAAGCGAAAACGGGAATAGCTTTAATTTAACAATATCAATATCAACATCTTTCTTCTTTTGCATACCACACAAATCAATGAAGTTGTTTAGATGGGATGTGGCATCTTCACTAGGAAGGCCAGAAAATTGATCTTTCATAACAAGATTCAGCAAATTGGCATTAATTTCACAAGATTCAGCATTAGTAGTGGGAGCAATCGGAGTACTAATAAAATCATTGTTGTTGGTGTTGGAAAAGTCACACAATTTGGTATTATCTTGAGCCATCATGACAAAGTATGCAATCCAACACGTGAACACACAAAAAGCAAGAGAAGAAGACAAACGGAAGAGGGGCGAAGAAAAGGCAAATCTTTTCGAAAATTGGTTTAGAGGTGGGGGAGAGGAAAACGAGAGGCGAATGGCGAATAATGTAATGCAGTGATGAGAGTTTATGATGGGTACATGGTATAGCTTGACTTGGCATAGATCTACCCGGCAACGGTGCCAGAAATTGGCAATTTGACGACACACAAATCTTGACTTGACTTGGCGTAAATCTCCCCGGCAATGTCGCCATAAATTCTTCCTGCTACCTCTTGAGCTTGCTTTGGTTTTTCCCTTGAAGAGGAAAGGGTGATGCGGCAAAGTAGAGTAAGTATTTCCTTCAGTTTGAGAACCACGGTATTAATCCAATAGGAATGCACAAGTCACCGAATACCTGCACAAACAATCAAACAAACTTGCACCCAACGCGATAAAGGGGTTGTCAATCCCTTCATGGATACTTGCAAAAGTGAGATCTGATAGAGATAGATAAACGGTGAAGTAAATATTTTTGGTTTATAGATCGGAAAGTAAAAGATTGCAAACTAGTACATCGGAAACTAGTATAATGGAAATAGAACTTATATGATGGAAAAGAGAACTTATAACGGAAAAGAGACCCGGGGCCATAGGTTTCACTAGTGGCTTCTCTCAAGATAGCAAATAATACGGTGGGTGAACAAATTACTACCGAGCAATTAATAGAAGAGCACATAATTTTGACGATATCTAAGGCAATGATCATGAACATAGGCATCACGTTCGTGTCAAGTATATTGAAATGATTCTGCATCTACTACTATTACTCCACACATCGACCTCTATGAAGCATGCATCTAGAGTATTAAGTTCATAAAGGATGGAGTAATGCATTAAGTAAGATGACATGATGTAGAGGAATTAACTGAAGCAATATGATGAAAACCCAATCTTTTTATCCTAGTTGGCAACAATACAATACGTGCCTTGCTGCCCCTACTATCACTGGGAAAGGACACCGCAAGATTGAACCCAAAGCTAAGCACTTATCCCATTGCAAGAAAAACCAATCTAGTATGCCAAACTAAACCGATAATTCGAAGAGACTTGCAAAGATATAAAATCATGCATATAAGAATTCAGAGAAGATTCAAATAATACTAATAGATAATCTGATCATGAATCCACAATCCATTGGATCTCGGCAAACACACCGCAAAACAGTATTACATCGAATAGATCTCCAAGAACATCAAGGAGAGCATGGTATTGAGAATCAAAGAGAGAGAAGAAGCCATCTAGCCACTAGCTATGGACCCGTAGGTCTGTGGTAAACTACTCATGCTTCATCAGAAGGGCAATGGTGTTGATGTAGAAGCCCTCTGTGATCGAATCCCCATCCGGCAGGACGCCGGAAAAGGCCCCTAGATGGGATCTCATGGGTACAAAAGGTTGCGGCGATGGAAAAGTGTTCTCGTGGCTCTCCTGATGGTTTTAGGGTATAAGAGTATATATGGGCGAAAGAATTAGGTCAGGAGACCTACGAGGGGGCCATGAGGTAGGGGGCACGCCCTACCCCCCCCCCCCTCGGGCGCGCCATCCAGCCTCGTGGTCGCCTCATTGCTTTTCTGACTTCATCTCCAAGTCTCCTGGTTTGCTTCCGGTCCAAGAAAGATCATCGCGAATGTTTTATTCCGTTTGGACTCCGTTTGGTATTCCTTTTCTGTGGAACTATAAAATAGGCAAAAAAAACATAAACTGGCACTGGGCTCTAGGTTAATAGGTTAGTCCCAAAAATAATATAAAGGAGCATATTTATGCATATAAACATCCAAAACAGATAATATAATAGCATGGAACAATCAAAAATTATAGATACGTTGGAGACATATCAGTACCCATCTGAGATCTTGTTATGCCGTGTAGTTTCCCACACTTTGTAATCTTTCAAAGCTGCTTTGTCTAGAACTGATATGATTTGAACCGTGTCTCTATTTTGATTTGGCAAGACAATGCAATGACCATATAACATAGATATATGCTTGTTTGATGCTTTTATTATGTACTACTTGGCAATAGAAGACTTGGTAGTTTAATCCTGTCCACCTTACTAATGAACTGGTTCACCGAAATGAGTTTCATATACTACATGCTAAACCTGTTTTGTGTCTGCTTGTTTCTTCTTTTAGAATGTTGACAGAATATTGGGGAAGAGCGCCTTATTAAGCAATGGTAAAGGAAGTAATGCAGGTAAGGTTCAGGATAGTGAGACATCCTTGTTGGTCTCCAACAAAGCTGATAAATCAGCTAAGGAAAACTATCTTGAAGACAGTGAGACAACCCCAAAGTCCTATCTTGGTGTAGTGTTCGAGTTACTGGCCACTACCGCTGGCACAAGCTATTCGAACTCACTATCTGAATCAGTTAGGTTTCTTGAGTCTCAACTACAAGCTGAAAGACATCGATCAGTTGTGTTGTGACAAGAAGCCAACGGACTACGGAAGTCCCTAGAGAATTCAGATGCATACTTTCTGGTGCAACATCAAGTGTTGGAGGATTTTAGTCACAAACAGGAGAAAGCTAATAAGCTTGCTAAGCTTATTGCCAGCATGGTAGATACCCAGGATACGTTTCTTGAGCTCTTCTGAAGTTGTTTTAGTTATGGACTTGTTTTGCTGCCGCGTCTATTTGCACTAGTGGCCAATTTATATGGCTAGTGCATGTAATATGCTACTTTGTTCCCTATATTTGCACTGGTGGCGAACTTTGATGCCCAGTGGATGTAATATGTGTAATAACCATAATAGCATCGCGTTAGTTGCTTGCTTATTTATTTCCTTATTGTCTTGTTTAGTTGTTTGCTTGGAGTCACTGTAGTTCTTTTTCCACATTTTTCTAGTGGCCACAATAACCTTATTTTATAACTAGGTCACAACAACCATGGCAACACACGAACTATTGTCACCATGGTCCTGCTACCTACTGTAGTGACCATGGGCCTCTTACGGGCCGTAGGATCCATGGTCCTTCTACGAGCCATAGGATCCATGGGCCTTCTGAAGGAAATATGCCCTAGAGGCAATAATAAAGTTATTATTTACTTCCTTATTTCATGATAAATGTTTATTATTCATGCTAGAATTGTATTAACTGGAAACTTGATACATGTGTGAATACATAGACAAAACATATAGTCCCTAGTATGCCTCTACTTGACTAGCTCGTTAATCAAAAATGGTTATGTTTCCTAACCATACACATGTGTTTTCATTTGATAAACGGGATCACGTCATTAGGAAAATGATGTGATGGACATGACCCATCCATTAGCTTAGCATTATGATCGTGACAGTTTCATTGCTACTTCTTTCTTCATGACTTATACAAGTTCCTAAGACTAAGAGATTGTGCAACTCCCGAATACTGGAGGAACACTTTGTGTGCTACCAAATGTCACAACGTAAATGGGTGATTATAAAGGTGCTCTATAGGTGTCTCCGAAGGTGTTTGTTGGGTTGGCATAGATCGAGATTAGGATTTTTCACTCCGTGTTTCAGAGAGGTATCTCTTGGCCCTCTCGGTAATACTCATCACTATAAGCCTTGCAAGCATTGCGACTAATGAGTTAGTTGCGGAATGAAGTATTACGGAACGAGTAAAGAAACTTGCCGGTAATGAGATTGAACTGGTATGATGATACCGACGATCGAATCTTGGGCAAGTAACATACCGATGACAAAGGGAACAATGTATGTTGTTATGTGGTTTGACCAATAAAGATCTTCGTAGAATATGTAGGAACCAATATGAGCATCCAGGTTCCACTATTGGTTACTGACCGGAGATGTGTCTTGGTCATGTCTACATTGTTCCCGAACCCGTAGGGTCCGCACACTTAACATTCGATGACGATTGGTATTATGAGTTTATGTGATTTGATGTACCGAAGGTTGTTCGGGGTCCTGGATAAGATCACGGACATGACGAGGAGTCTCTAAATGGTCGAGACATAAAGATTGATATATTGGACGACTATATTCAGACACCGGAAGTGTTCCAGAGAAGTTTCGGATAAAACTGGAGTGCCAGAGGGTTATCGGAACGCCCGGGGGAACTAATGGGCCTCGATGGGCCTTAGTGGAGAGAGAGAGGGGCGGCTAGGGCAGGCCGCGCGCCCCCTCCCCCTTGAGTCCGAATTGGACTAGGAAGGGGGGCGGTGCCCCCTTTCCTTCTCCCTCTCCCTCTCCTTCCTTCCCCTCTCTCCCTTTAGGTGGAAACCTACTAGGACTTGGAGTCCTAGTAAGATTCCCCTCTTGGGGGCGCGCCAAGGAGGGCCAGCCGGCCTCCCCTCTCCTCCTTTATATACAAGGGAGGGGGCACCCCATAGAGACAGAAGTTGATCAAGTTGATCTTTTAGCCGTGTGCGGTGCCCCCTCCACAGATTTCCACCTCGATCATATCGTCGTACTGCTTAGGCGAAGCCCTGTGCCGGTAACTTCGTCATCATCATCACCACGCCGTCATGCTGACAGAACTCTCCCTCGGCCTCAGCTGGATCTAGAGTTCGAGGGATGTCACCGAGCTGAACATGTGCAGAACGCGAAGGTGTCATGCGTTCGGTACTTGATCGATTGGATCGCGATGACGTTCGACTACATCAACCGCGTTACTTAATGCTTTCGCTTTTGGTCTATGAGGGTACCTGGACACACTCTCCCCCTCGTTGCTATGCATCACCTAGATAGATCTTGCATGATCGTAGGAATTTTTTTGAAATTACCGCGTTCCCCAATAGTGGTATCAGAGCCAGGTCTATGCATAGATGTTATATGAATGAGTAGAACACAAAGAGTTGTGGGCGATTATAGTCATACTGCTTACTAGCATATCATACTTTGATTCGGCGATATTGTTGGATGAAGCGACTGGGACTGACATTACATGACCGTGTTCATGAGACTAGTTCTACCGACGTGCTTATGCACATAGGTGGTTGGCGGGTGTCTGTTTCTCCAGCTTTAGTTGAATCTCGTGTGGCTACGCCCGGTCCTTGTTGAAGGTTAAAACAGCACACTTGACAAAAAATCATTGTGGTTTTGATGCGTAGGTAAGAACGGTTCTTGCTAGAAGCTCGTAGCAGCCACGTAAAACTTGCAACAACAAAGTAGAGGACGTCTAATTTGTTTTTGCAGGACTTGCTGTGATGTGATATGGTCAAGGCATGATGTGATATAAATTGTTGTATGAGATGATCATGTTTTGTAACAAAGTTATCGGCAACTGGTAGGAGCCATATGGTTGCCGCTTTATTGTATGCAATGCAATCGCCATGTAATTGTTTTACTTTATCACTAAGCGGTAGTGATAGTCGTAGTAACAATAGTTGGCGAGACGACAACGATGCTACGATGGAGATCAAGGTGTCGCGACAGTGATGATGGAGATCATGACGATGCTTCGGTGATGGAGATCATGAGCACAAGATGATGATGGCCATATCATGTCACATATTTTGATTGCATGTGATGTTTATCCTTTATGCATATTATTTTTCTTAGTACGGCGGTAGCATTATAAGATGATATGTTACTAAATGCCAAGGTATAAGTGTTCTCCCTAAGTATGCGCCGTTGCTACAGTTCGTCATGCCGAGACACCACGTGATGATCAGGTGTGATAAGCTCTACGTTCACATACAACGGGTGCAAGCCAGTTTTGCACACGTAGAATACTCAGGTTAAACTTGACGAGCCTAGCATATGCAGACATGGCCTCGGAACACTGAGACCGAAAGGTCGAACATGAATCATATAGTAGATATGATCAACATAGTGATGTTCACCATTGAAAACTACTCCATCTCACGTGATGATCGGACATGGTTTAGTTGATTTGGATCACGTGATAACTTACATGATTAGAGGTATGTCTATCTAAGTGGGAGTTCTTAAGTAATATGATTAATTGAACTTTAATTTATCATGAACTTAGTACCTGATAGTATTTTGCATGTCTATGTTGTTGTAGATTAATGGCCCGTGCTACCGTTCCTTTGAATTTTAATGCATTCCTAGAGAAAGCTAAGTTGAAAGATGATGGCAGCAACTACATGGACTGGGTCCGTAACTTGAGGATTATCCTCATTGCTGCACAGAAGAATTACGTCCTGGAAGCACAATTAGGTGTACCACCCGCGCCACCAACTGCAGACATTGTGAATGTCTGGCAGACGCGTGTTGATGACTACTCGATAATTCAGTGCCATGCTTTACGGCTTAGAATCGGGACTTCAAAGACATTTTGAACGCCATGGAGCATATGAGATGTGCAAAGAGTTGAAGTTAATATTTCAAGCAAATGCCCGAGTTGAGAGATATGAAGTCTCCAACAAGTTCTACAACTGCAAAATGGAGGAGAATAGTTCTGTCAGTGAACACATACTTAGAATGTCTAGGTACCACAACCACTTGACTCAACTGGGAGTTAATCTTCCTGATGATAGTGTCATTGATAGAGTTCTTCAATCACTGCCACCAAGCTACAAAAGCTTCATGATGAACTATAATATGCAAGGGATGAACAAGACTATTCCCGAGCTCTTTGCAATGCTGAAGGCTGCGGAGGTAGAAATCAAAAAGGAGCATCAAGTGTTGATGGTCGATAAGACCACTAGTTTCAAGAAAAAGGGCAAAGGGAAGAAGGGGAACTTCAAGAAGAATGGCAAAAAGGTTGCTACTCAAGAGAAGAAACCCAAGTCTGGACCTAAGCCTGAAACTGAGTGCTTCGACTGCAAAGGGACTAGTCACTGGAAGCGGAACTGCCCCAAGTATTTGGCGGATAAGAAGGATGGCAAACTGAAAGGTATATTTGATACACATGTTATTGGTGTGTACTTAACTAATGCTCGTAGTAGTGCTTGGGTATTTGATATTGGTTTTGTTGCTCATATTTGCAACTCAAAATAGGGGCTACAGATTAAGCGAAGATAGGCTAAGGATGAGGCGACGATGCGTGTGGGAAATGGTCCAAGGTCGATGTGATCTCCGTCGGCATGCTACCTCTACATCCACCATCGGGGTTAGTTTTAGACCTGAATAATTGTTATTTGGTGCCAGCATTGAGCATGAACATTATATCTGGATCTTGTTTGATGAGAGATGGTTATTCATTTAAATCAGAGAATAATGGTTGTTCTATTTAAATGAGTAATATATTTTATGGTCATGCACCCCTGTTGAGTGGTCTATTTTCATTGAATCTCGATTGTGATGATACAAATATTCATAATATTGAAGCCAAAAGGTGCAAAGTTAATAATGATAGTGCAACTTATTTGTGGCACTGCCGTTTGGGTCATATCAGTGTAAAGCGCATGAAGAAACTCCACGCTGATGGACTTTTGGAATCACTTGATTATGAATCACTTGGTGCTTGCGAACCGTGCCTTATGGGCAAGATGACCAAAACTCCGTTCTCTGAAACAATGGAATGAGCTACTGACTTATTGGAAATAATACATACTGATGTATGCGGTCCAATGAGTATTGAGGCTCGTGGTGGGTATCGTTATTTTCTTACCTTCACATATGATTTCAGCAGATATGGTTATATCTACTTAATGAAGCATAAGTCTGAAACATTTGAAAAGTTCAAAGAATTTCAGAGTGAAGTGGAAAATCATCCTAACAAGAAAATTAAGTTTAAATATTTGAGTTACAAGTTTGGTATTCATTTGAAACAACATGGGATAGTTTCACAACTAACGCATCCTGGAACACCACAGCGAAATGTTGTGTCTGAACGTCGTAATCGTACTTTATCAGATATGGTGCGATCTATGATGTCTCTTACTGATTTACCGCTATCATTTTGGGGTTATGCTTTAGAGACGGCTACATTCACTTTAAATAGGGCACCATCAAAATCCGTTGAGACGACGCCTTATGAACTATGGTTTGGCAAGAAACCAAAGTTGTCGTTTCTTAAAGTTTGGGGCTGCAAGAAACCAAAGTTGTCTCTTACTGATTTACCGCTATCATTTTGGGGTTATGCTTTAGAGACGGCTGCATTCACTTTAAATAGGGCACCATCAAAATACGTTGAGACGACGCCTTATGAACTATGGTTTGGCAAGAAACCAAAGTTGTCGTTTCTTAAAGTTTGGGGCTGCGATGCTTATGAGAAAAAGCTTCAACCTGATAAGCTCGAACCCAAATAGGAGATGTGCGCCTTCATAGGATACCCAAAGGAAATTGTTGGGTACACCTTCTATCACAGATCTGAAGGCAAAATCTTTGTTGCTAAGAATGGATCCTTTCTAGAGAAGGAGTTTCTCTCGAAAGAAGTGAGTGGGAGTGAGGGAGTCCTGGACTAGGGGGTGTCCGGATAGCCGAACTATCATCATCGGCCGGACTCCAAGACTATGAAGATACAAGATTCAAGACTTCGTCCCGTGTCCGGATGGGACTTTCCTTGGCGTGGAAGGCAAGCTTGGCGATACGGATATGTAGATCTCCTACCATTGTAACCGACTCTGTGTAACCCTAGGCCTCTCCGGTGTCTATATAAACCGGATGGCTTTAGTCCATAGGACGAACAACAATCATACCATAGGCTAGCTTCTAGGGTTTAGCCTCCTTGATCTCGTGGTAGATCTACTCTTGTAATACCCACATCATCAATATCAATCAAGCATGACGTAGGGTTTTACCTCCATCAAGAGGGCCCGAACCTGGGTAAAACATCGTGTCCCTTGTCTCCTGTTACCATCCGCCTAGACGCACAGTTCGGGACCCCCTACCCGAGATCCGCCGGTTTTGACACCGACATTGGTGCTTTCATTGAGAGTTCCTCTGTGTCGTCACCGATAGGCTCGATGGCTTCTTCGATCATCAACAACGACGGAGTCCAGGGTGAGACTTTTCTCCCCGGACAGATCTTCGTATTCGGCGGCTTTGCACTGCGGGCCAATTCGATTGGCCATCTGGAGCAGATCGAAAGCTACGCCCCTGGCCATCAGGTCAGATTTGGAAGTTTGAACTTCACGGCTGACATCCACGGGGACTTGATCTTCGATGGATTCGAGCCACAGCCGAGCGCGCCGCACTGTCATGATGGGCATGATTTAGCTCTGCAGCCGGACAGTGCCCTGGAGGCCGCACACGAGTCCGCTCCGACCCTCAATTCGGAGCCGGCTGCGCAGATCGAGGATGGGTGGCTAGACACCGCCTCGGGGGCTACAACCTCTACGGCGATGGAGCCGAATACTGACATTGTCCCTCGTGAAGCTCGTGACTCCGAGGTGCCGAACTCCTCGCTGGACTCCGAACCTCCCGCGCCCCCTCCAATCGAATCCGATTGGGCGCCGATCATGGAGTTCACCGCTGCGGACATCTTTCAACACTCACCTTTCGGCGACATCTTGAGTTCGCTAAAGTATCTCTCGTTATCAGGAGAGCCCTGGCCGGACTGCGGTCAGGACGGTTGGGATGCGGACGACGAAGAAATTCAAAGCCCACCCACCACCCACTTAATAGGCATTGTCGATGATCTAACCGACATGCTAGACTTCGACTCCGAAGACATCGACGGTATGGACGACGATGCCGGAGACGACCAAGAACCAGCGCCTACTGGGCACTGGAAAGCCACCTCATCATATGACATATACATGGTGGATATCCCAAAGGATGGGAATGGCGAAGGAACAGCGGAGGATGACCCCTCCAAGAAACAGCCCAAGCGCCGGCGTCAGCGGCGCCGCTCTAAATCCCGCCACAGCAAGAATGGAGATTCCGGCACCGGAGATAATAACACCCCAGACAGTGCCGAAGACAACCCCCTCCAGCAAGATTCAGCATAGGAGGACGGAGACGCCAGCCCTCATGAGAGAGCAGCAGACGAAGAGGTAGAGGATTACATGCCTCCCTCCGGAGACGAGGCAAGCCTCGACGACGACGAATTTGTCGTGCCTGAGGATCCCGTCGAACAAGAGCGTTTTAAACGCAGGCTTATGGCCACGGCAAACAGCCTCAAGAAAAAGCAGCAACAGCTTAGAGCTGATCAAGATCTGCTAGCCGACAGATGGACTGAAGTCCTTGCGGCCGAAGAGCATGAGCTCGAACGCCCCTCCAAAAGCTACCCTAAACGCAAGCTGCTCCCCCGATTAGAGGAGGAGGCATATGAACCTGCATCACCAGCGGACAATACGGCTGACCGACCACCCCGTGGCCGCGACAGAGAGGCCTCTAGGCCCTCCACTAGAACCGTACCCCGGCATCGCTCGAAAAGCACAAGGCCACAGGGGAACGCTCTGGACTTGCGAGATATATTGGAGGATAAGGCAAGACAATCAAGATCGATCTACGGATCGCGTGGGCGCCCCATGATACGTGACGACAACCGTCGCGCCGGACACAGCAAGTCCGGCCGGGCCGAACACAGTAGACAAAGCTCTTTTGAGCTTCGTCGTGATATAGCCCAATACAGAGGCGCCGCACACCCACTATGCTTCACAGATGAAGTAATGGATCATCAAATCCCCGAAGGGTTTAAACCCGTGAATATTGAATCTTATGATGGCACAACAGACCCCGCGGTTTGGATCGAAGACTATCTCCTTCATATCCACATGGCCCGCGGTGATGATCTTCACGCCATCAAATACCTCCCACTCAAGCTTAAAGGACCAGCTCGGCATTGGCTTAACAGCTTGCCAGCAGAATCAATTGGGAGTTGGGAGGACCTGGAAGCCGCATTCCTTGATAACTTCCAGGGCACGTATGTGCGACCACCAGACGCTGACGACCTAAGCCATATAATTCAGCAGCCAGACGAATCGGCCAGACAATTCTGGACACGGTTCTTAACTAAGAAAAATCAAATCGTCGACTGTCCGGATGCGGAGGCCCTCGCGGCCTTCAAACATAACATCCGCGACGAGTGGCTTGCCCGGCACCTGGGACAGGAAAAGCCGAAATCCATGGCAGCCCTCACATCACTCATGACCCGCTTCTGCGCGGGAGAGGACAGCTGGCTAGCCCGCAGCAACAACCTCAGCAAAAATTCTGGCAGTCCGGATATCAAGGACCGCAATGGCAGGTCGCGTCGCAACAAGAACAAACGCCGCATTAACGGCGACAATAGTGAGGATACGGCAGTCAATGCCGGATTCAGAGGCTCTAAACCCGGTCAGCGGAAAAAGCCATTCAAAAGAACTACTCCGGGTCCGTCCAATTTGGACCGAATACTCGATCGCTCGTGCCAGATACACGGCACCCCCGAAAAGCCAGCTAACCACACCAACAGGGACTGTTGGGTATTCAAGCAGGCAGGCAAGCTAATTGCCGAAAACAACGACAAGGGGCTGCATAGCGATGACGAGGAAGAGACCCGACCGCCGAACAATAGAGGACAGAAGGGTTTCCCCCCACAAGTGCGGACGGTGAACATGATATACGCAACCCACATACCCAAAAGGGAGCGGAAGCGTGCACTCAGGGATGTATACGCGATGGAGCCAGTCGCCCCGAAGTTCAACCCATGGTCCTCCTGCCCGATCACTTTTGATCGAAGGGACCACCCCACCAGCATCCGCCACGGCGGATTCGCCGCATTGGTTTTAGACCCAATCGTCGATGGATTTCACCTCACCAGAGTCCTGATGGACGGCGGCAGCAGCCTGAACCTGCTTTATCAGGATACAGTGCGCAAAATGGGCATAGACCCCTCAAGGATTAAACCCACAAAGACGACCTTTAAAGGCGTCATACCAGGTGTAGAGGCCAATTGTACAGGCTCAGTTACACTGGAAGTGGTCTTCGGATCCCCGGATAACTTCCGAAGCGAGGAGTTAATCTTCGACATAGTTCCGTTCCGCAGCGGCTATCATGCTCTGCTCGGACGTACCGCGTTTGCAAAGTTCAACGCGGTGCCGCACTACGCATACCTCAAGCTCAAGATGCCAGGCCCTCGAGGAGTCATCACGGTCAACGGAAACACTGAACGCTCTCTCCGAACGGAGGAACATACAGCGGCTCTCGCGGCAGAAGTACAGTGCAGCCTCTTAAGGCAATTCTCGAGTCCGGCCGTTAAGCGACCGGACACGGCTAAACGCGCCCGGAGTAACCTACAACAAGACCACCTGGCACGTTCCGAGCACGCGTAGCAATGCGGCCCCAACCCCAGCCCCTGCAAAATTGCAAGACTGGTCCTTCGCGTACATCATTACGCTCTGGAGATACCATGGGCATAGGGGGAGGGGCACGACCACGATAGGCCCAGAATGCGGCTTAACCACACCAGGGGCTCTCAAGTGTGTCGTTCTTTTTTTCTCTTTTTCTTTTTTTACCCACAGGACTCCGTTCATCAGAGGCCCTGTCCGGCAGTAGACCTGCCGAACTCACGATGCAACAGCCAGGGAAGGAGAAAGGCTACGACGAATATCCAGGTGGTCTCCATTACGAGCATTAAATCTGTTTTATACACCATTCCGCAGCCTACCCCTGGAGGGGGACATGTTTAATAGTCCCATCCCTTGCTTATCGCACTATTTGTATCGTTCTGCATTCACAGCAGTATTTCTTGAATAAACAATGCAGCACCTTTTTGCTTATAATTGCATTTCTTTCTTATACATATGTTCATTTATGACATGTTGCATCCGTACACTTTGGTACGGCTAAATACACCAGGGGCTTATGTTTCCCGCATCATGGTGTGATAAGTCCGAACACTTTCACAAGTGCGGCACCCCGAACTTATAGCATTATATGCATCGGCTCCGAATCATGTCTTGGGTCAATAGTTGGGTTTGCCCGGCTCCCATGTTTTGGTACCTTACGTTCCGTTGTATCGGCTAAGGTAGCACTGGGAGAACCACTGCGATTGCGCCCCAGTTGAGCTGGGCGAGCGCCTCAGTGGAGAAAGCTAAAACTGACCGTCATGATGAGGCGAGAGCCGGTCGCTGTTCGAGAGGTTTTTTCGAGTCCCTAAAGACTTATGCCGCTTAGAGCGAGGAACCGGCTTTGTCCGGCCCAGGCGTGGATAGCGCCCCAAATTCGGCCTTCCGAACACTAGGGGCTTCGCCGAAATTTAAAATTATAGAATTCTATGGCTAAGTGAGAGTGTTCAAGCATTATAAGTCCGGTTGCCTTGTTCGTTGTGTTGAGCGCCTCCCTAGATGGACCCAAAAATGGGAACAAGAGTGCTCAAATTTATCCCGAACACCCCAGCACTCGTGGCATGGGGGCTGAAGCCGACGACTTGCCATCTCTCAGATTTGATAAACGGCCGCACAGAAGGTAATATTTTAAATTAACAAGCGTTGCTTAGCGCATATGAACAAAGTTTTCAGCGCACAGGATAACAAAATGCGAGTCTACTCAAATATTACATCTTTGGAGCACTCACCCGCAATAATGCGGGCACCCTTCAGGACACTCTTATAATACATCTCGGGCGTGCGATACTCCTTGCCCGGCGGTGGCGCGTCCGTCACAAGCTTCTCAGCATCCATCTTGCCCCATTGCACCTTTGCGCGGGCAAGGGCCCGACGGGCACCTTCAATACAGGCGGAGTGCTTGATGACTTCAACCCATGGACACGCATCCACCAGCCGCCGCACCAGGCCGAAGTAGCTCCCAGGCATGGCCTCCTTGGGCCACAGCCGAACTATGAGGCCCTTCATGGCCTGTTCGGCCACCTTGTGGAGCTCGACCAGCTGCTTCAGCTGGTCGCTCAGGGGCACCGGATGTCCGGCCTCAGCATACTGAGACCAGAAGACCTTCTCCGTCGAGCTCCCCTCCTCGGCCCTATAGAAAGCGGCAGCATCGGACACGCTGCGGGGCAGATCTGCGAACGCTCCTGGAGAGCTCCGAATTCGGGTAAGTGATAGGTAATTCACACTCACATGCTTACTTTGCATGAAAAATGCCTTACCCGCCGCTATTTTCTTCAACGCCTCGATTTCCTGGAGGGCCTTGTAGGCTTCGGCCTTAGCGGCTTTGGCACTCTCAAGAGCCGATGCAAGCTCGGACTCTCGAGTCTTCGAGTCGCGCTCCAAACTCTCATGTTTTTCCACGAGAGCCTGGAGCTCTTGCTGTACCTCCGCCACCCGCGCCTCCTGCTTCTCTCGCTCGGTGCGCTCCGCGGCCGCATTACGTTCGGCCGCGGACACCGCCTCCTTCAGGGTCGCCACCTCGTTCGTGGCCCCTGCAATACCCACGTTATCCTTGTCATTCTTCTTGCAACCAAATCCTTTTCTGTAAGGTACAATTTTAATAAGGTGTTACTCACCTTCCTTGTCCTCGAGCTGCTTCTTGGCACGGCCGAGCTCGTTCTCGGACCGCTCGAGGCTTTGCTTCAAAGTATTGACCTCCGCAGTCAGTGCGGCAGAGGTCAGCAGCACAGCCTGCAATCCCATATTGACATATTTTTTATGACTCCTGCGTATATCTTTTTAGATCCTCAGTCCGGCTTTTCTTTCCGAACACCGAACCGAGCATCAGGGGCTACTGTCTATGCGGTACTATTTTACATATATCAAAATTCTTACCTCAAAGCCTGTTAGAAGGCTGCTGCAGGCTTCGGTCAGCCCGCTCTTGGCGAGCTGAACCTTCTGAATCACCGCACTCATGACGGTGCGGTGTTCCTCTTTGATGGAAGCGCCGTTGAGCGCCTCCAGCAAGCTATCCGGCGCCTCCGGTTGGACGGAGGCCGCCGGCGTCACGGTCTTGCCCTTCTTACGAAGGGGCCGCCCGCCGGACTCCGGAGCCACTACAGGTTCCGGTGCGGAGTCCGGTGCAAAGTCCGGGAGGTTGCCCTGCGGCACCTCCGGGGCCTCCTCCTCCTGGCGGGTCCCTTCCCGGGATCCCACCTCGGCATCATCCGCATCACGGGGGGTGGAGGCGGTCGGAAGGGAATCCATATCCGACGCACCCAAGGACCCGCTCGACGAAGCGGGAAGATCATCCTTGGGCGGACTGCAGGGTTGTATGCGGCATTAGAAAGACACCATGTGGCGAAAAGAAAAATCATGAAGTTATTCGGGAGTCCGGATACTTACGATCTCGCCAGGGGCTTGGCCCTTGGAGGCCAATCCTCGTCGTCGTCGCCGGCGTTGGCAGAGCAGTCCGGGGGAAGAGTCCTTCCCTTCTTGGACCCTTCGGCCTCCCTCGTTGGGGAGGCCTTCCTTTTCTTCCCTCCCCCCGCTGGGGGAGAGGCCTCTTTCTTCTCCTCCTCGCCTTCGTGGGAGGAGTCCGCCTCGGAGTCATCGTCCGATGACACCTGAAAACGGGAACTCTTTCGAGTGCCCGTGGCCTTCTTCTTGGCCTTCTTCTCCGGCACCACGTGGGGTGCCGGAACCAGCAGCCCCGTTAAGCGGGCGTCCGCTGGGTCTTCTGGCAAAGGGGCCGGACAGTTAGTCTGCTCGGCCTTCTTCAGCCAGTCCTGTCAAAGGAGAGGGAGTTTAGATCCCGCATAGAGTCAAACTATGGAAAACAAGTGTCCCGTAAAGGGTAAAATCGCTTACCTCGCTAGCCGGACGCTGCGAGCTGAATCCGCGATCTTCGGTAGCGGATGCGGGAGCCTCGGCGCCCTTAAACAGCACCCTCCAGGCCTCTTCGTACGTAGTGTCGAAGAGCCCGCTCAAAGTCTGGTGCTGCGCCGGATCGAACTCCCACATATTGAAGTCCCGTTGTTGGCACGGGAGAATCCGGCGGATGAGCATGACCTGGACTACGTTGACAAGCTTGAGCTTCTTGTTCACTAGCTTTTGGATGCAGGCTTGAAGTCCGGTCAGCTCCTCCGAATCACCCCATGTCCGGCCACTCTCTTTCCAGGAGGTGAGCCGTATGGGGATGCCAGATCTGAATTCGGGGGCCGCTGCCCATTCAGGGTCACGCGGCTCGGTGATGTAGAACCACCCCGATTGCCACCCCTTAATGGTTTCCACGAAGGTGCCCTCGAGCCAAGTAACGTTGGGCATCTTGCCCACCATGGCGCCTCCGCACTCCGCTTGGCTGCCCTTCACAACCTTCGGCTTGACACTGAAGGTCTTGAGCCACAAGCCGAAGTGGGGCTGGATGCAGAGGAAGGCCTCACACACGACGATAAACGCCGAGATGTTGAGGATGAAATTCGGGGCCAGATCATGGAAATCCAGGCCGTAGTAGAACATGAGCCCCCGGACAAAGGGATGGAGTGGGAAGCCCAGTCCGCGGAGGAAATGGGAAAGGAATACTACCCTCTCATGGGGCCTGGGGGTGGGGATGAGCTCCCCCTCGTCGGGGAGCCGGTGCGCGATGTCGCTGGACAGATATCCGGCGCTGCGCAGCTTCTGGATGTGCCCCTCCGTAACGGAGGAGGCCATCCACTTGCCTCCCGCTCCGGACATAGTTGGAGAAGGTTGAGGTGAGATGTGCGGACTTGGGCGCTGGAGCTCGAGTTCGCGGAGATGGATAAGCAAAGGAGGAAGAAGGCGTAGGTAAAAGGGTGGATCTTTATCCCCTTATATGGGCGGACGAAACCATGCGTCCCCACCGGCCTGATAAAACTCGCTTATCTCCCAAGCGCCGCAATCAATGGCGCGGTTGGGTTACCCACGTCCGTATTGATGGGAATCCCGGAATAAGGGGAACACGATCTCTGCTTCGACAAGACGTGCCAAGGAAACCGCTTCGCTAAACGCGCTGAGGTGGTACAATAAAAACAATTCGAGTAAAGGCTTGGTGGTGGTGTGACGTCACGCCACAAAATACGTCAGCAGATTGAACTTGTGTAAATATTATTCTCTCTACGGTGGTATGTGGAATTTATTTTGCAGAGCCGGACACTATCCTGGTGTTCACAATCTTCTATAAATTATTCGGAGGAGGAACCCGCCTTGCAATGCCGAAGACAATATGCGCGCCGGACTCGTCGTCATTGAAGCCTGGTTCAGGGGCTACTGAGGGAGTCCTGGACTAGGGGGTGTCCGGATAGCCGAACTATCATCATCGGCCGGACTCCAAGACTATGAAGATACAAGATTGAAGACTTCGTCCCGTGTCCGGATGGGACTTTCCTTGGCGTGGAAGGCAAGCTTGGCGATACGGATATGTAGATCTCCTACCATTGTAACCGACTCTGTGTAACCCTAGCCCTCTCCGGTGTCTATATAAACCGGATGGCTTTAGTCCATAGGACGAACAACAATCATACCATAGGCTAGCTTCTAGGGTTTAGCCTCCTTGATCTCGTGGTAGATCTACTCTTGTAATACCCACATCATCAATATTAATCAAGCAGGACGTAGGGTTTTACCTCCATCAAGAGGGCCCGAACCTGGGTAAAACATCGTGTCCCTTGTCTCCTGTTACCATCCACCTAGATGCACAGTTCGGGACCCCCTACCCGAGATCTGCCGGTTTTGACACCGACAGGGAGGAAAGTAGAACTTGATGAGGTAATTGTATGTTCTCCCTTTTTGGAAAGTAGTTTATCACATAAATCAGTTCTAGTGATTCCTACACCAATTAGTGAGGAAGTTAATGCTGATGATCATGAAACTTCAGATCAAGTTACTACCGAACCTCATAGGTCTTCCAGAGTAAGATCCACACTAGAGTGGTACGGTAATCCTGTTATGGAAGTCATGTTACTAGACCATGATGAACCTACAAACTATGCAGAAAGCGATGATGAGCCCAGATTCCACGAAGTGGCTTGAGGCCTTGAAATCCGAGATGGGATCCATGTATAAGAACACAGTGTGGACTTTGGCGGAGTTGCCCGATGATCGGCAAGCCATAGAAAATAAATGGATCTTTAAGAAGACGACCGACACAGACGGTAATGTTACTGTCTACAAAGCTCGTCTTGTTGCGAAAGGTTTTTGACAAGTTCAAGGAGTTGACTACGATGAGACTTTCTCACCCATAGCGATGCTTAAGTCTGTCTGAATCATGTTAGCGATTGCCGCATTTTATGATTATGAAAGTTGGCAGATGGATGTCAAAATTGCATTCCTGAATGGATTTCTAGAAGAAGAGTTGTATATGATGCAACTAGAAGGTTTTATCGATCCAAAGGGTGCTAACAAAGTGTGCAAGCTCCGGCGATCCATTTATGGACTGGTGCAAGCCTCTCGGAGTTGGAATAAATGCTTTGATAGTGTGATCAAAGCATATGGTTTTATACATACTTTTGGAGTAGCCTGTATTTACAAGAAAGTGAGTGGGAGTTCTGTAGCATTTCTGATATTATATGTGGATGACATATTGTTGATTGGAAATGATATAGAACTTCTGGATAGCATAAAGGGATACCTAAATAAGAGTTTTTCTATGAAATACCTCGGAGAAGCTGCTTACATATTGGGCATCAAGATCTATAGAGATAGATCAAGATGCTTAATTGGTCTTTCACAAAGCACATACCTTGATAAAGTTTTGAAGAAGTTCAAAATGGATCAGTCAAAGAAAGGGTTCTTAGCTGTGTTACAAGGTGTGAAGTTGAGACAGACTCAATGCCCGACCATTGTAGAAGATAGCGAGAAAATGAAGGTCATTCCCTATGCTTCAGCCATAGGTTCTATCATGTGTGCAATGTTGTGTACCAAACCTGATGTGTGCCTTCCTATAAGCATAACAAGGAGGTACCAAAGTAATCCCGGAGTGGAACATTGGACAGTGGTCAAGAACATCCTAAAATATCTGAAAAGGACTAAGGATATGTTTCTCGTTTATGGAGGTGAAAAAGAGCTCGTCGTAAACGGTTACGTCGATGCAAAATTTAACATTGATCCGGATGACTCTAAGTCGCAAACCGGATACGTATTTTTATTGAATGGAGGAGCTGTCAGTTGGTGCAGTTCCAAGCAAAGCATCGTGGCAGGATCTACATGTGAAGCGGAGTACATTGCTGCTTCGGAGCAGCAAATGAAGGAGTTTGGAAGAAGGAGTTCATATCCGATCTAGGTGTTATACCTAGTGCATCGGGTCCAATGAAAATCTTTTGTGACAATACTGGTGCAATTGCCTTGGCATAGGAATCCAGATTTCACAAGAGAACCAAGCACATCAAGAGACGCTTCAGTTCCATCCGTCATCAAGCGTCGGAAGGGGACATAGTGATTTGCAAAATATGCACGGATCTGAATGTTGCAGACCCTTGACTAAGCCTCTTCCACGAGCAAAACATGATCAACACCAAAGCTCGATGGGTGTTAGAATCATTATTATGTAATCTAGATTATTGACTCTAGTGCAAGTGGGAAACTGAAGGAAATATACCCTAGAGGCAATAATAAAGTTATTATTTATTTCCTTATTTCATGATAAATGTTTATTATTCATGCTAGAATTGTATTAACTGAAAACTTAATACATGTGTGAATACATAAACAAAGTATATAGTCCCTAGTATGCCTCTACTTGACTAGCTCGTTAATAAAAGATGGTTATGTTTCCTAACCATAGACATGTGTTGTCATTTGATAAACGGGGTCACATCATTAGGAAAATGATGTGATATTAAATTATACAAGTTCCTCATGACTTATACAAGTTCCTCAGACTATAAGATTGTGCAACTCTCGAATACTGGAGGAACACTTTGTGTGCTGCCTAAAGTCACAACGTAAATGGGTGATTATAAAGGTTCTCTACAGGTGTCTCCGAAGGTGTTTGTTGGGTTGTCATAGATCAAGATTAGGATTTGTCACTCCATGTTTCGAAGAGGTATCTCTGGGCCCTCTCGGTAATACTCATCACTATAAGCCTTGCAAGCATTGTGACTAATGAGTTAGTTGCGGGATGAAGTATTACAGAACAGTAAAGAGACTTGCCAGTAATGAGACTGAACTAGGTATGATGATACCGACGATCGAATCTCGGGCAAGTAACATATCGATGACAAAGAGAACAACATTGTAACATCCCAAAATTCTAAATTTTGGAATGTTATATTAAATAAATAGTTTTGATTGTTTGTTTGATTGTGGTGTGGTTGTTTGTGTGAAGTTGAGTGAAACTTAAAACTTTTCGAAAGATAAATGAGAGGGAATGAAATGACTTTCCCAAACTTTCACCTTGCATTTATGATCTCCATGAATTCAAATTTATTTCATCACAAAACCCTAGAGTGAAGATGATATGACTTCTTCCATTTAAATAAATGAAACGGGTTTTGAAATGATTTGAATTTCATTTGGAAATATTCCAAACTCCCAAACTTTATGCAACTCAATGATTTTCATGAGAGAAGATAAAATGACTTCTTCAAATTATATGAAATATGAGTTGGAAGTTGAAAAGAAACAAATTTAAATTCCCTTTGAAAATTATTTTCAATTTGGAGTTATTTGGTTTTATTCAAATTATTTTTCTCCAAAAATAAAATATATGGAAAAAGGGGTAAAATGATTCCCTATAGTAGAAAAATGGAGAGAAATAAGTTTGAAATCATTTTGGTATTTTAAAATAAATTTATTTGGTTTTTAAATAAACCAGTAGCACTGTTTGCTTTATTAAAATTATTGTGGAATTTATTTGACGCCCAAAAAATATTCATGTTGTAGAAAATATTTTTTCTGAAAATTTCAATATATTATATGCCTATAGTATTTTTCTTTATTTTTGTCTCTATGTTTGTTAAAAAAAACTTTTCATGGACTAGTCCGGCCCAGCTCCAACCGGGCCAGGCCAAAGCCCAGCTGCGTGCGCTGTCTCCCTCCCGAGCGGGAGTCCGTCGCCCGCACGCCATCGCCGCCGCCCGTGGTCGTCACGGACTCCGCACCGCCCTGCCCCTTCCCCATGCCTCCCGAGGCCGCCTCCACACCTATATAAGCCGGCCCTTCTCTCCCCTCTCCTCCTCACGTCTCGCAGCCGCCACCGCTGCACATCGCCGCCGCTGCCGCCGCGTAGCCACGCCCCACAGCGCCGCACTCCGCCGCCCGAAGCCGCGCCCGAGGCCGAAGCCGCCGACGCCGCCGTTCGCCTCGCAGTCACCATAGCCACGCCGCCCTCGCGGGAGTCCGTCGTCGCCGCCGCCGCTATTTTTTGGTTAACCGGTATAAACTGCAAACCCGCACGGTTTTTCTATTTAGTTCGGTTTTATATTATTAGATCGGTTTATTTTTTAGGTTAAGTTATTTAGTGAGCGTTCGCCATTTAGATTTTGTTAACAAACGAATTCGTTTGTTAGTCTATGTTAGCGGATGTTCGTCCGATAAATTTTTATTTTTATTTTAGTTTTCGGCCAGGGACCTAGTCGTGAATACTTTTCTTACAAATTAGTCCCTGATTTCAATCGATCACAACTTCTTGCCCGTTCATCCAAATCCAACGAAACCAACGCCCACTTATTTTTTATGATCCCCTCTTTCCAGTAAACAAACTTAAACATATTTTTGAAATTTTAAAATTTGATTTCAAATAGATTTGTATTCAAACTTCTTTTGTTCATAACTTGAGTTTTATAACTCCGTTTTAGTTGATTCTTTTTGCAAATCAAAGGTCTTGACCTAAAAATTCGGATAAGGCCAAATCCACCTAATTTTGGTACTATTAGAAATTTTTTTCTGTTGCAAGAGTTAACTGCTTGTTTTCGAAGCTTTCCAAGAACTTTTCTTCGATTCTTTTGCATGATTGCTTATGTGTGGTTACTATTGCTTGCTCATGATAGATTGAACGGAGTGTGACGAGTAGATCTATCACGAGTTATGAGTGTGATGAATCTTCATCAATAGTACATGACAAGTTCACACTTTGATCATATCCCTTTATTACCCAGTTTTTATGCATTAGTTTCAACCCTCAAACATTGCATGAGTAGATTTGATAACATGTGGGTACTGGGAAGTAGTTGATGAGGTAGGAACCTATTGTCTTATATTCAAACCCTTGGGTGTTACTACGTTATGCTTATATTGCTATGCTATACTCGTAGACGTGGTTTGGTTTGAGGGAATTCATGAAAGATGTGAGAGATATTGTTAATTAAGGGTTTAACTTAAGGTGGCTACATTAACACACATCTGGGTGGTATGGTTGGGGCACCCTGGAGAACCCAGTGGATTTCCCGGGCACCTGGAGAACCCAGTGCTTGCCCAAGGGAATCCCGAGTACCCATGTGTTTACCCTACAGAATGCCACCCAGGCTCAAAGGGATCATATGATATTTCATAACTAGAAACTTCCGTGTGCAGCCACAAGCCATTATGGGCTCTGGCATAGTTGAGTAAGATGTGTGAGGTCTTGAAGAGGTGTACTAGCAGATGTAGGGGGATTGTAGGTGTACTGGTCCGCCCGAAGTAGAGAGTAAACGCTTCTGAAAGACTATGTCTCGGTCATCCCGTTCTCAAACACCAGGCAGTTCAAGGACTTCAAGGGAGGCGATCAAGTCTTGTGTGGAAAAGTGCACAAACCTCTGCAGAGCATACAAACTATTCATGAATAGCCGTGTCCCTGGTTATGGACATCTTGAGTAGTTGGTACTTGAATTATTGATTTGATCTCATCACTCCTTAGTTAATTGAATTGGGTTTAATGATGATACTTGTTAATTGGGATTTGAGTTGGGGGGACCATCCCAAATGTTGGTTTAACTTGGGAGTAGTTTAAATAAAATTTATTCCTTTGTTGTAGGGAAAAATTAGCTTTATGCAAAAAATTAAACTTAGGACCTCCACCAGCCAAATATGCTTGTAGTGATAGATATTATTCATCATTATCCGATGGTGTGAATTTGCCAGTACATTCAATTTACTGACCTACATGGCTGCAACATCTCATGTTGCAGGAATATTACGACGAGTAAGTTATACGTTAGGGTTACGATGTCTACACTTAACTTTGCCATTGGCGTTGTTGGGAACTCCACAACCTTGTTGTTACTTCTGCTATATGGATTGAGGTAATAGTATTTACGTTACTTTATACATGTGATTTACCTCTGTTATAAATCCTCGAGTACTGTGTGTGTCAGCATACCGATCCAGGGATGACACTTAAGCACATAGACTTCTATCCATTTGGGTCGGGTCGCTACAAGATGTTATCAGAGCACATGTTGACGGTAGGACGTGACCCCTAGAAATTGGCAAGCCCATAGGAAAGGTTTTCTCAAAAACTTTATTTTCAAAAGAGATCCCTTAACTCTCATCTTTTCTAAGCTTTACCCAGTACTTTCCTCTCACCTGACTATACCCCTTTCCCCTTTTGACCACACGAAGATTCGCTTGATGGGACCACTCCAAGAAGTACAAGACATCAGACATTTAAGACCACTTCAGAATAAAGAGGATTTTGCCGTGCATTGGAATAATTGAAACTACCATGGTTAAAGACTCCGATGACTCGGAGAATTGAAGGCTCTGAAGAATTTCCAGAGTGAAGTGACCTGGAAGGCTCTGATAGGATCCACTTAAGAGTTTCTTTACTAAAGAACCAGTGGCTTCCATATTTTAGATGAAGAACTTCACCCTGAACCAAAGACAATGCTATGAAGATTTTTCCCTATGGTCCAGCCCTTCTAGAACTTGTAAGACTATTGAAGCTGCCTGAGATCAAGGTGTGTCAGAGGAAGACCGGAACATGGAGAATCAAAACTCAAATTTTGGTCGTCAAAGAAAACCCCAAGGCAGGATGAGATCAACTATGGAATGATAGCTCATGGCAGAGACATGGGCATAAACTCGGCTATCCATGATGCTATCGCCCGCTTGTGCTATCGTCACCATGCTGAGTTAGGCATACATTTCTTCGGAAGGATTGGATGGTAGAAGGATAATGCCTATTGCCTTGATGAACGAGCGAAAGATGAAGTTTTAATCTTTGCTGGTGTATCACCAGGATCTGGAGTATTACCTCAAGAATTTTAAGATGGACCTTTAGGAAGTCGTATTTGACAAGGAAGCATTTTGTGAAGAACTTAGGACCCAGAAGCTAAAAATAGCCAAGCTGGAGGAGCAAAACCTCGAGGCACCGAAGATTCGTCAGAAACTGAAGGACAGTAGGACCATGGTTCATGCCAAGGATGTTGAAACCCAGGAGTTTGGAATGCAACTCCAGAAATATTAAAGGACGTCACGGGATACTTCGCGTCAATAGAAATGACCTGGCAGAAGAACTTGAGAAGATCAACAAGCACGATCAGAAGAAGCCATCACAGACATGAACAAGATTTAAAGAGTTGGACGACTTTGAAGATTTATTGACCTTTATAAGACCAAACCCTGTTATATACTTATGTTAGATGCGACGATTGTGAGTTGTCATTTGTTTCATGTTTTTCTGACAGCCACCAAATAAAAATCTGTCTTCTCAAAAACTATTGTTTGTATTGTGTGTATCCCTCTCCATCTCTCTTACTCCCCCCAAAACCCTTGGAACAAAAAGAGGATGAATGGAGATGAACTCATATTTTCTGAACCGATGAATCAATTGGAGACGGACCGATGGATTCAGAACATGGAAGATCACATGAGGAATAACACTATAGCCGGAAAGGATATGTCCCAGCATGCTCTTCAGTACTTTGAGAGAGGTGCTGCTACTTGGTGGAGGATGTAACAAACCATCAATGGATGGCCAAGAGTAACCACTTGGGAAGAATTTAAGTTGACTCTGCTAAGGTCTCGTCTTGTGTCCCCGAATTTCAAGCCTTGTGGAAATGATATGAAGAAACCTTGTGCATGCAAGCTTTGTGGAGAAATAGGACACAACCATAACGAACACAAGGATGAATGCCCTCATTGTGAAGAAAGTCACCCAGCTGAAGAATTCCCAACTAGGCAGATTACTTGTTTCTTGCATGAAGGGACTACCCACTACCCTGCTCAGTGTCACATTTACCCCATGGTACAAAGAACCATCCAGTATAAGAAATAATCAATGAAAGGAGCCCTCAAGGACACTTTAGAAGAACATGTGATGAAGGAAGAGGTAGAGGGCACACATGAAGAAGACCCAATTAAAACCTACACCAAGGCATGCTATTCATGTGGAGAAGAAGTGCACATCTCCCAGAGTTGTATGAAGGGGGATCTAGTAGCATTCCCGACAGAGGAAGTAGAGTACGACCCACAAGAAATAGAAGCCCTAATTGACACGGAAAAATCCAGGAAGAGAGATAGATTGGATTCCAGGAACAACCCAATTTCTACAAACAAGGACCCGAGTCATATCACACATTTTAGGTGCAAAGATTCAGGACACTACTTTAGCGGTTGCCCAAAAAGGAAGATGAGGACCCAAGGAGGCCATGTGATCACAAGGAAACCCCAAGACTTGTCAGAAGTAATATGTTTCCACTGTAATGAAGCGGGGCACTTTGCCACAGATTGTCCCAATGAGGATATTCGTGTTAAATAGTTGAGTCTGTGAGGAATATAGTAGTAGTAGTGGGAACAATTCTTTTATATTGAGGCATTGAGTTGAGGCATGTAATGTAAATGCAAAAGATTGCAATATATTCATGAAATCAATAAAGTTCATGTGTCATGATTTCATATGAGGAATTTTACGAGTTGTTACTCTAGGAAGAAAGATTTTGACCATTTTCGAGGATATGAGAAATATGGTCTATGGAAGAAGTGCAATTCCAAGGGTGGTAGTACCCTGTGAGGACCCTTGACCCCTGGAAAAGATAATAATATTCCAAAGTGGACTACGAACAAAATAAGTACGACTTTTATGTCAATAAGTGGGAATACCCCAAGAGTATGAAGGGATGAAGTACTATTTGATATAAAGGAGGTATAATGTTGGTAATATGAAGCAACTGTAACTCCATGATGAGTCTGAGTAATCACGTCTTAGTTTGGTACCAATAGAAGGAAGGGAGACAGTACAATTGGATGGATTTAAGAATGTTGGGAAGCTGAAAGTTGGAATAATGATCAGTTGCCCCCGATGATGAGTTCAAGGTTTACAAGTGATGAGGTGAGCCCATAACCCACAGGCCCCAGGACCTGCCAAGAAGCAAGCACACTCTTGCTGAAGGAAAAACCATGGAAGGAGTTATGACTTTATCAATATACGATCCTATAGGAGTAACGCAAAACCTGAGAGATGTGAAGAAATGATAGATGTTTGTTTGGATTGCAGAATCCATGGATTTATCCGAACTTAGTTTGTCGACAAGAGAAATTCTGCAATGCTTGTGAGGATGACTGAGTGTTAGAATACGAGATTCACTAAACCATATACAAGGTAATGATTTGGGTGCGGAATGGATTGATCACCATACCGACTTACTCTTATTATTCTCCTAGCTATGTGGGATGGTAAATCTGAGTGACTTACCTATAGTAGAGAGACAGCGATATTAAGCCTAATTGAACCTTAGAATGGTATGACAATTTTTTTCCTTGTACAAGGCAGTTGTTGCCAATCGTAGGTCATACAGTGAGAATGAAGTCCAGACCCATTTCATGTAGGAGAAACCATAAATTGTTGCCCACCATGAGATAGTTGTATAGTATTGGCGCGAGACCTATCAGCTAAGAAGACCCAGTCACAGGAGGACCTTACCAAGATGAAAGGACACAAGAATTGAGGAAAAAGGTCATGCCACTATCGGCAGAGCCCAGAGAAGGAATTATCCTGAAGATCTGAGAAGAGCGACACTGTCAACTATAAGGACAGAGTATATGAGTTTTGATGGAACCGTAACCATGTTTCTAAGGGTGGTAGCACCCCAGACCCTTTATGACAATCAATGGATTTTGAGGAGACCCCCGAACCTAACCTATTTCTTTCTAGCCTCTCCGAATCTCAGGGCGAGATTCATTTTAAGGGTGGTAGGTTTGTAACATCCCAAAATTCTAAATTTTGGAATCTTATATTAAATAAATAGTTTTGGTTGTTTCTTTGATTATGGTGTGGTTGCTTGTGTGAAGTTGAGTGAAATTTGAAACATTTGAAAGTTAAATGAGATGGAATGAAATGACTTTCCCAAACTTTCACCTTGCATTTATGATCTCCATGAATTCAAATTTATTTCATCACAAAACACTAGAGTGAATATGATATGTGTGACACCCCAAAATTTTAACCTTGTTTTAATTAATTAAAATTTTGCCAGGAAACTTAAACTTTTGTTTTCTGGATTTTCTTTTGATTTCAGAACCTTTCTTCCCTTTATTTTTATGGAGTTTTTACCTCAAGTGAAAAACTGTGACGCCCAGATAATTAAGCTACAGTGATCCCAAGCTAATGGTGCCACGTCACCATGGTTACTGCTGCTAATCTATTGTTAGATCAAAACCGGTCCAAAATTCAAATTCAAAGTTTGGTAAATAATAAAAGTTTTCAAACATTAAAATAAAAATGTTCGGGTTGTACTAAATATTACATAGATAAATATGGTGTAGTAAACACATTTTTATAAAAAGCCTAAATAATTTAAAATGATTTAAAACAGAAAAGAAAATAAATAAATAAATAAATAAAAAAGAAAGAAAAGGAAAAGGACCCCCCTCCCCGGGCCAGCCGACCCAACAGGCCGGCCCATTCGGCCGCACACACCGGCCCAACCCCTCCCACCCATAACCCCCCACCAGGGGGAAACCCTAACCCCATCCACCCCGTCACCCACTCGCCCCCCTCCTCTCTCCCGATCTGGATCGGGATCCAGAGGGGGCCGACACCGCTCGACGACGCCCCGCCGCCACACGACGCCGCCCGGAACCCCCACTATCCGGACCACCTCGCCGGCCTGCTCCTCGTCGACGCCGTCCCCGTCCTCCTCCACCACGGTCCTCCCCGACCTCCATCGAGCATGCTGCCCGTTCCCTATGCACCCCGGTGAGGACCCCGGTACTCCTTCTCCCCATCCCCTCTCGCCGGCGCTTGCCTCGCTCCGATGCCGCGCTCGTCGCGCCCCGGTCCCTCCCTTCCCTACACTATCGCCGGCGTCGTCTCGTGTGCGCATGCTCCGTCGTGACCGCGCCCATTCCCCTTTCACCACGCCGGCGTTGCAGTCACCACCGTCGGCCTCACCCCACTCCTGCAACCACCCCCCTGCTTCGGCGCCCTGCCAGCTCCGGCCGTGCCCTGGCCGTCTGGCTCGGCCTCCCGCGTGACGCCCAAGCCGCGTCCGTGTGCTCCCGCGCCTTCCCACGCCCTCGGTCACCACGCCACTCCCGTCGTCGCCCGCGAGCCCCGTGGTGCCCCTGTTTTCCCCCTCCGCTGCTGCTGGCCCGCGCCCGCGGCCACCCTCTTCGTCGACGACCCGTCTCCTGCCGCCGCGATCGGCGTTTCCCCTGGCCGACGCCGTGGCCGCCGGCGCCCCACTGCGCCGGGTCATGGGCTCCGCCTGCTAACGGGCGCCCCGCAGCCCCCCCCCCTGCGCCCGCGCGCCCATGCGCCGCTAACCCGCATCAGCCCCTCTGGGCCAATGACAAACGGGGCCCGCGCCCCAGAACGATTTTAAAAAATAATAATAAATATAAATAAATACTAAATAAGCAATTAATTAACTAAATAATTAACTTAATTAATTCTGTTAAATTAATTAATTAAATTAGTTAACCTAATTAATTGTAGTTAATAAACCTAATCATTTTAGTTAGACTAACTAAACCTGATTAGTTAGTCTTAGACAATGTCAACCGGGACCCACTGGTCAGGTTGACTAGTCAGCCACTGTTGACTGCTGACGTCAGCATGACATCATGCTGACATCATAAATCTATTTTCGAATTAAATTAAATAATTAATTAAATTCCAGAAATTAATAAAATCTTTAGAAAATCATATCTTTTAAACGGTAACTCGGATTAAATTATTTTCAACATGAAAGTTGCTCAGAACGACGAGACAAATCTAGATACGCAGCCTGTTCGTCCGCCACACACCCCTAACATATCGAACACGCAACTTTCCCCCCTCCGGTTCATCTGTTCGAAAACGCGAAACACTGGGGATACTTTCCCGGATGTTTCCCCCTTTCGCCGGTATCACCTACTACCGCGTTAGGGCACACCTAGCACCATGTATTGCCATGTTACGCTTTGTGATGCTTTGATTGCTCTGTTATTTATTGTGTTCCCCTTTCGTTACTTCTTTCCGGTAGACCCTGAGACGGTCGGCGACCCCCAGTTCGACTACGGTGTTGACGACTCGTCCTTCTTGCCAGAGCAACCAGGCAAGCCCCCCCTTGATCACCAGATATCGCCTATTCTCCTCTATACTACTTGCATTAGAGTAGTGTAGCATGTTACTGCTTTCCGTTAATCCTATTCTCATGCATAGCCTGACATTGTTGCTACATCTGTTGATACCTTACCTACGATCCTAAATACTTAGTATAGGATGCTAGTTTACCATCATTGGCCCTACATTCTTGTCAGTCTGCCTTGCTATACTATTGGGCCGTGATCACTCGGGAGGTGATCACGGGTATATGCTATGCATACATACATACTATACAGATGGTGACTAAAGTCGGGTCAGCTCAATGAGTACCCGCAAGTGATTCTGATGAGGGGGCTGAAAGGACAGGTGGCTCCATCCCGGTAGAGGTGGGCCTGGGTTCCCGACGGCCCCCGACTGTTACTTTGTGGCGGAGCGACAGGGCAGGTTGAGACCACCTAGGAGACAGGTGGGCCTGGCCTTGTTCGGCGTTCGCGGATACTTAACACGCTTAACGAGATCTTGGTATTTGATCTGAGTCTGGCCATTTGTTCTATAGGCACTAACCATCTACGCGGGAGTAGTTATGGGTATCCCGGCGTCGTGGTATCAGCCGAAGCCTTCGTGACGCCAGCGACTGAGCGGCGCGCGCCGGATTGGAACGTAAGCCTGCTCTTGTATTAAGGGGGCTAGTTCTGCTTTCGGCCGACCTCGCAACGTGCAGGTGTGCTAAGGGCGATGGGCCCAGACCCCTGTGCGCTTAGGTTTAGACCGGTGTGCTGGCCTCTCTGTTGTGCCTAGGTGGGGCTGCGACGTGTTGATCTTCCGAGGCCGGGCATGACCCAGGAAAGTGTGTCCGGCCAAATGGGATCGAGCGTGTTGGGTTATGTGGTGCACCCCTGCAGGGAAGTTAATCTATTCGAATAGCCGTGATCTTCGGTAACAGGATGACTTGGAGTTGTACCTTGACCTTATGACAACTAGAACCGGATACTTAATAAAACACACCCTTCCAAGTTCCACAGACAACCCGGTGATCGCTTTTCCACAGGGCGACGAGGGGAGGATCGCCGGGTAGGATTATGCTATGCTCTGCTACTTGGAGATGCTACTTGGAGGACTTCAGTCTACTCTCTTCTACATGCTGCAAGACGGAGGCTGCCAGAAGCATAGTCTTCGACAGGATTAGCTATCCCCCTCTTATTCTGGCATTCTGCAGTTTAGTCCACCGATATGGCCTCCTTACACATATACCCATGCATATGTAGTGTAGCTCCTTGCTTGCGAGTACTTTGGATGAGTACTCACGGTTGCTTTTCTCCCTCTTTTCCCCCTTTCCATTCTACCTGGTTGTCGCAACCAGACGTTGGAGCCCAGGATCCAGACGCCACCTTCGACGACGACTCCTACTACACTGGAGGTGCCTACTACTACGTGCAGCCCGCTGACGATGACCAGGAGTAGTTAGGAGGATCCCAGGCAGGAGGCATGCGCCTCTTTCGATTGTATCCTAGTTTGTGCTAGCCATCTTATGGCAAACTTGTTTAACTTATGTCTGTACTCAGATATTGTTGCTTCCGCTGACTCGTCTATGATCGAGCACTTGTATTCGAGCCCTCAAGGCCCCTGGCTTGTATTATGATGCTTGTATGACTTATTTATGTTTTAGAGTTGTGTTGTGATATCTTCTCGTGAGTCCCTGGTCTTGATCGTACACATTTGCGTGCATGATTAGTGTACGATTGAATCGGGGGCGTCACAAAAACTTCCCAATTTTATTGGACTCATTTGCCCTATCAAATAAAACAATTCTTTTATCAGTAGGATTATTTATATAATCATTTTTCCCCTGAGCTTTATTTCTCTAATTTGGTTTTCATAAGTTTAGGGTTCCATTTGCACTGCAACCCTTTGATAAATTCATTCAAAAATTCCACCAAAAATTGGAGATGTCATGTGATGTTTTTAAAACACTTTTATGCAAAAATATATTTCATTCCTTGGATATTTTGAGTTCTACACCAAGTTTTCAAATCTGGTCCAGTGGGCAGTTTTGCACTACAACCTATTTAAATATTTCTTTAAAACTTCTACCAAAATTTTGGGATGTCAACAGGAGTATATTAATTAACTTTTTGCAAAAACCCAGTGATGTCCTTTGAAAGATTTGAGTGAACCATCCTCATCTTCATTCTGGTCCAACTTGATGAATTGTACTACAGCTATATTTTGACTTGCTCCTGTTGCTGTGATTTCATTTCCTATTTGTAGCCCTCCCTGCTAAAACCTTAAGTCCAAGAGGTTGGACTCATTGGAGCAATTCTAGTTCTTGCAATCATGCCCTGTTCTTTCTTTCCAAATCTGAAGATTTGCAAAACTTGCACTAGCAAGTTTCTTCTTTTGCCCAAATGACCTTACCACTCTCTTTTGCACCCAAAGAGACACTAGCCTGGAGAATTTGGCCACTCCAAGAAATGCCTAGGTGCCTCTGACATTATGACAAACACCTTATGGGCATGATCAATTTTGACATGATCTTTGTTTTGCACTGAGACCTTGCACCTCTGGGAAAACTAACATGTCCACTAAGCCTCTAGATGACTTTAACCTAGGTCTGTTAAACCCCAACCTCACCCGAGACCTCTAGCATGCCCTAGCATTTTGTCGAGCACGTCCCGTGCGTGCTCTGGGCGCGAGCAGAGCACACGTTTTGCACGTGCCGCGCCCGAGCCGCCGCGTCGCGCCCCTGGTTTTGCCCACACTGCAGAGACGCACCACACATTCTCCCTCTCACCAGAACACGCCAAGCAGCCCCTCGCCGCGTCTCCGGCAAGCCAGGAGCTAGCCGCCACAGCCGCCCGACAGCCCCTGCACTAGTCGGCGCCGCCCGAGCCGCTAGCGCTCGCCACCTACCCTCTGGAGCAGTCCAAGCCTATCCCCTCGCTCGTCTGCAAGCGCTCGTCGCCGCCACGTCCTCCTGCAGCAACAGAGAGGCGGTTTGTCGGCGATCCTATCCGCGGCCGCTGCGAACCGACATGGCCACGCAATATAAGAGGCCCCCGAGGACGTCCCGTTCCCCAGGCAGCCTCAAAACACTCCCCTAGTTCCCCCGTGGCAGCCAATCGACCCGGGGAGGTCTTCTTCCCCATCTCCAGCAACCGCAGCCGCCGCCACTGTCCCGGCCATTCCGGTGCCACCAGGGCCTCCCCCTCTCCACTCACTGCACCAACAACATCCTGCAGCACCCACGAGTCCATCCCCATGCCCGATTTTGGTCAGGAACCGCCAGAGTCAAAATCCCACTCTGCCCGACGACCACTGTCCCCTGCGGAGCTCGCCGCCGGCAGCTCCGTCCACCCCAGAGACCAAAGAGACCACCGGAGTGACCACCTTGACCCCCTGAGCCCGCGGATGGCCTCGATTCCCCAAACGGTGCCGCCGTTCGCCGGCGAGCATCGCCGGAGTCCCGCCTCCGCTCGGGCAGTGGAAGAGGAGGGAGGAAAGACCAGTCAAACCTGACCAGTGGGCCCCCTGGACCCACTGTCAGTGACCCACCGCACCGATCCACGTGGGTTAAGTGAAGGCGTAAAGGGCAAAGTACGTATTCGATGTATACCTGTTCAAAGCGTTTTCTTTTTTCTGTTTTATTTTTTAAAAACAGATTTTGACCACAATTTTGACTGCCTATAACTTTTTAATTATAACTCCAAATGAGTTGATTCTTTTTCCTACCTTCCTCAAATTTTGTTTAGTTTATTATAAGATTTATTTCAAAAAAATTCAGACAACTTTTTGGTACTGTTTTTGAAACTATATATTGATTCAAAAATATTTTAAATAGGATTTTTGGAGAGAGGAGAAAGCTTTCAAAAGTTTTGTAGTGCACCCTGCCTTTCCACACCTTGAAGACAAGCATTCTGAACCCTGGCATAATATTTTGCATGCATTGTTTGACACGATTATGACACCACCTCAATACGTGGAACTCGTTATTTTGTGTGGTGATGTGATCGTTTGCATAAATGCTTATTTGAAACTTCCTTGCTGTTGGAAATGGACATGCTTGTGATAGTGATCATCCTTGTATGCCTTTCGTGCCTACCGGAAGGAAAATGGGAAAGTCTCTGTCTTGGGTAGACCCGAGCTTGTCCCTAGTTCCTCGTCGAGACGAGTGTGTCCGGCATGGCATGAGGGGTATGATGAGCGATGATTCTGTCTGTTGGATGAAATATATTCGTTATGCTAATCGTGCAGGGAATACTTAAACCTCCTGAGTCGACCATAGATCGAGTCTTGTTCCAGTAACCCCCATACTTGTTTCGTACAACAAGTAGGGTACGGTTCAGTAAGTCGTTAACCCCTTTCTAGCACACACCGTACAGAGAGGACATGGTGGAAGATACCGGTTGTAGCTGGTAGGCAGGCCACCTAGTCCGGGGGCATGGGTGTTTCCGGTTGAGACCGAGAGGGGAGGCCACCACTTAGAGCGCGCGATATAAATTTGATCCCATGCTACGCGAGGTTGTAGCCTCCCCACTTAGAGTTTTGCTTGACAGGCGTCGTGGGTGATTCCAGACACCGGTAAGTTAAGCTGGTGTGTGCAAGTTAGGTGTGTTTTCAACTAAAAGGCCGTAGACGGAATTAGTCTCGATAGACTAAAGAAATCCGTTACTCGTGGGTAAAGAGTATACCCTCTGCGGAGTTTAAACCTATTCGAATAGCCATGTCCATGGTTAAGGGCTTCAGTCTGGGATAGGTCAAGTGTCGGTCTTAGTGTCGGCCTTCGGAGGAGAATCTGTTAAACCAAACTTGGGATCCGACTTGTGACTTGTGAGGACCATGATTATTATTTTGTTATGGACTAACCCGTTATATTATTTGAATTATCGAGTATCCCTAGGATGGTTCTACCTCCTGGATATTTACTGTGATTATTCATAAGCCCTTTATGTGGTGTCGCTGAGACGCCCGACTGTGGCATGCTTGTTGTTCATTTACTTTATAAGCCCTTTATGTGGTGTCGCTGAGACGCCCGACTGTGGCATGCTTGTTGTTCATTTACTTTATAAGCCCTTTATGTGGTGTCGCTAAGACGCCCGACTGTGGCATGCTTGTTGTTCATTTACTTTATAAGCCCTTTATGTGGTGTCGCTGAGACGCCCGACTGTGGCATGCCTGTTATTTATTTACTTTATAAGCCCTTTATGTGGTGTCGCTGAGATGCCCAACTGTGGCATGCTTGTTATTCATTTACTTTATAAGCCCTTTATGTGGTGTCGCTGAGACGCCCGACTATGGCATGCTTATTATTTATTTTACTTTATAAGCCCTTTTTGTGGTGTCGCTCAGACGCCCGACTGAGGCATGCTTGTTATTTACCATCATTTCGAGACGTCGCTTCAGACATCCAAATGGTGCATTTTATTTCCTACCCTGTAATTACGTATTCATTGTTACATATTAATAATCTTCTTGCATGCATCAAGGATTTTATTTTTATGACTGACGTTGTGACCATAGAATATATTTTTTTGAGCATGTTTATCGATTGTTATATTATACCTGTGTTCATAATGTTTGCGAGTACATTCAAAGTACTCACTGGCTTGTCCCTGGCTATTGTCTTGGCCAGATTTCTTGCGTAGAGAGGAGCGTTGCGATGACAGCCCCGGAACCTACGCAACGGTGATAGCAGCCTCGCAAAGATAGGAGTTAACCTGGTCAGCTGTTCCTGCGGGAAATGGAGTCCCATAAATGCTGATGATCCACAAACCGCTTCCGCCATCAACCACTAGAAACCATTTGTTGTACTCACAGACCAGAATGGTCTTGTACTGCATATTTTGTATTTTTCTTGGGATTTCTGTATCAAGTTGGTACCTCATCAGCTAACAGTAATCCTGCGGCTGGTGAGCACAAGGGCCATTTTCTAGAAATTAATACCTGGAAAACCTGTCGTGACAATATGACTTCTTCCATTTAAATAAATGAAACGGGTTTTGAAATGATTTGAATTTCATTTGGAAATATTCCAAACTCCCAAACTTTATGCAACTCAATGATTTTCATGAGAGAAGATAAAATGACTTCTTCAAGTATATGAAATATGAGTTGGAAGTTTAAAAGAAACAAATTTAAATTCCCTTTGAAAATTATTTTCAATTTGGAGTTATTTGGTTTTATTCAAATTATTTTTCTCCAAAATTAAAATATATGGAAAATCTGGTAAAATGATTCCCTACAGTAGAAAATGGAGAGAAATAAGTTTGAAATCATTTTGGTATTTTAAAATAATTTTATTTGGTTTTTAAATAAACCAGTAGCATTGTTTGCTTTATTTAAATTATTGTGGAATTTATTTGACGCCCAAAAAATATCATGTTGTAGAAAAAAAAATTCTGGAAATTTCGATATATTATATGCCTATAGTATTTTTTTCTTTATTTTTGTCTCTATGTTTATTTTTAAAAAAAACTTTTCGCCGACTAGGCCGGCCCAGCTCCAACCGGGCCAGGCTAAAGCCCAGCCGCGCGCGCCGTCTCCCTCCCGAGCGGGAGTCCGCCACCCGCAGGCCATCGCCGCCGCCCGTGGTCGCCACAGACTCCGTGCTGCCCTGCCCCTTCCCCAAGCCTCACGAGGCCGCCTCCCAGCCTATATAAGTCGGCCCCTCTCTCCCCTCTCCTCATCGCGTCTCGCAGCCGCCGCCGCTGCACATCACTGCCGCCGTCGCGTAGCCATGCCGCCACAGTGCCGCACTTCGTCGTCCGCAGCCGCGCCCAAGGCTGAAGCCGCCGACGCCGCCGTTCACTTCATAGCCACCGGAGCCACGCCGCCCTCGCTGGAGTCCGTCGCTGCCGCCGCCGTTTTTTTGGTGAACCGGTATAAACCGCAAACCCACCCAGTTTTCTATTTAGTTCGGTTTTATATTATTAGAACGGTTTATTTTTTAGGTTAAGTTATTTAGTGAGTGTTCGCCAGTTAGGTTCTGTTAACGAACGAACTCGTACGTTAGTCTCTGTTAGCGGACGTTCGTCCGATAAAATTTTCTTTTTATTTCAGTTATCAGCCAGGGACCTATTCGTGAATATTTTCTTACAAATTAGTCCCTGATTTTCAATCGATCACAACTTTTTGCCCGTTTATCCAAAGCCAACAAAACCAACGCCCACTTATTCGTTACGATCCCCTCTATCTAGTAAACAAACTTAATTATATTTTTGAAAGTTTAAAATTTGACTTCAAACAAATTTGAATTCAAATTTCTTTTTGAAAATCGAAGCTCTTGACCTAAACTTTCTGATAAGGCCAAATCCACCTAATTTTCGTACTGTTAGAAATTGTTTTCTGTTGTAAGAGTTAATTGCTCGTTTTCGAAGCTTTCCAAGAGCTTTTGTTTGATTCTTTTGCATGATTGCTTATGTGTGGTTACTATTGCTTGCTCTCGGTAGATTGAACGGAGTGTGAAGAGTAGATCCATCACGAATTATGAGTGCGACGAATCTTCATCAACAGTACAAGGCAAGTTCACACTTTGATCATATCCCTTTATTACCAAGTTCTTATGCATTAGTTTCAACCCTCAAACATTGCATGAGTAGGTTTGATAACATGTGGGTACTGGGAAGTAGTTGATGAGGTAGGAACCTATTGTCTTGTAGTCAAACCCTTGGGTGTTACTATGTTATGCTTATATTGCTATGCTATGCTCGTAGACATGGTTTGGTTTGAGGGAATTCATGAAAGATGTGAGAGATATTGTTAATTAAGGGTTTAACTTAAGGTGGCTACATTAACACACATCTGGGTGGAATGGTTGGGGCACCCTGAAGAACCCAGTGGCTTGCCCGGGCACCTGGAGAACCCAGTGCTTGCCCAAGGGAATCCCGTTCTCAAACACCAGGCAGTGCGAGGACTTCAAGGGAGGTGATCGAGTCTTGTGGGGAAAAGTGCGCAAACCTCTACAGAGTGTACAAACTATTCATGAATAGCCGTGTCCCCGGTTATGGACATCTTGAGTAGCTGGTACTTGAATTATTGATTTGATCTCATCACTCCTTAATTAATTGAATTGGGTTTAATGACGATACTTTTTAATTGGGATTTGAGTTGGGGGAACCTTCTCAAATATTGGTTTAACTTGGGAGTAGTTTAAATAAAATTTATTCCTTTGTTGTAGGAACAAATTAGCTTTATGCAAAAAAATAAACTTAGAGCCTCCCCCAGCCAAATATGCATGTAGTGATAGCTATTATTCATCATTATCCTATGGTGTGAATTTGCGAGTATATTCAATGTACTGACCTACATGGCTGCAATGTCTCATGTTGCAGGAATATTACGACGAGTATGTTATACGTTAGGGTTAGGATGTCTACACTCAACTTTGTCGTTGGAGTTGTTGGGAACTCCACAACCTTGTTGTTACTTCCGCTATATGGATTGAGGTAATAGTATTTACGTTACTTTATACATGTGATTTACCTCTGTTATAAATCCTCGAGTATTGTGTGTGTCAGCATACCAATCCAGGGATGACACTTAAGCACAGAGACTTCGATCCATTCGGGTCGGGTCGCTACAAACATATGTTGTTATGCGGTTTGACCTATAAAGATCTTCATAGAATATGTAGGAACCAATATGAGCATCCAGGTTCCGCTATTGGTTATTGACCAGAGATGTGTCTCGGTCATGTATACAAAGTTCTCGAACGCGTAGGGTCCGCACACTTAATGTTCGATGACGATTGGTATTACGAGTTTACGTGATTTGATGTACCGAAGGTTGTTCGGAGTCCCGGATAATATCATGGACACGACGAGAAGTATCGAAATGGTCGAGACATAAAGATTGATATATTGGACGACTATATTCGGACATCAGAAGTGTTCTGGAGAAGTTTCGGATAAAACCGGAGTGCCGGAGGGTTATCAAAACCCCCGGGGGAACTAATGGGCCTCGATGGGCCTTAGTGGAGAGAGAGAGAGGGGCGGATAGGGCAGGCCATGCACCCCCTCCCCCTTGAGTTCGAATTGGACTAGGAAGGGGGGCGGCGCCCCCCTTTCCTTCTCCCTCTCCCTCTCCTTCCTTCCCCCTCTCTCCCTTTAGGTGGAAACCTACTAGGACTTGGAGTCCTAGTAGGATTCCCCTCTTGGGGGTGCACCAAGGAGGACCGGCCGGCCTCCCCTCTCCTCCTTTATATACAGGGGAGGTGGGCACCCCATAGAGACACAAGTTGACCAAGTTGATCTTTTAGCCGTGTGCGGTGCCCCCCTCCACAGATTTCCACCTCAGTCATATCGTCGTAGTGCTTAGGAGAAGCCCTGCGCCGGTAACTTCATCATCATCGTCACCACACCGTCGTGCTGACGGAACTCTCCCTTGGCCTCAACTGGATCTAGAGTTCGAGGGAGTTCACCGAGCTGAACGTGTGCAGATCGCGGAGGTGCCGTGCGTTTGGTACTTGATAGGTTGGATCACGAAGACGTTCGACTACATCAACCGCGTTACTTAAGGCTTCCACTTTTGGTCTACGAGGGTACGTGGACACACTCTCCCCCTCGTTGATATGCATCACCTAGATAGATCTTGTGTGATCGTAGGATTTTTTTTGAAATTACCGTGTTCCCCAACACCTTCTATGGGTCGTATAATCAATGGGCCTTCTACGGGCTGAATAATTGTTTGTCCAAACATGAGCCATACTATTCATGGACCAATAACGATCTGCAAAATGGGCCGAAAATAGGCTAGAGCGGAAATCATCTGTTTATGGCCCGACCATAACAGGCCGTTAACAGGCCGTATTTGATGATGCTATGAAAATAGCCCAACGGGTTAACAGGCCACAATCGGGTTGACTGTAACCACGGGCCGAACTTGGCCCACAAGCGGAACAGGCCAGTAACGGACCATAAGTAACCGAATTCTGGAAATTAGCCCAAGAATAAATGGCCCTTAGAAGGCCGTAACACGGGATGGAGACGGCCTATGGAATAATTGGCCATTAATGCGTATAAAGTGATACATTGTTCATTACGGGCCAGTTTCACCTCGGGCCTTTAATGGGCCTAGATTTACAAAGGGCCTCGTATGGGCCGAAAGACATCATCGGCCATACATGGTCCGGAAGTTACAACGGGATGGAATCATATTAGACGACCCATATGACGCTATTGGACCCAATTCGGATAGGCCATAATGAACCATTAATAGTAGGTATTCCCCTCAGTGATGAGACCAAGGTTATTGAACCAATAGGAGAACCAAGCAACACAACGTAAACAGCCCCTGCACACAAATAACAAATACTCGCAACCCGACGTGTTAAACGGCTTGTTAATCCCTTTCGGGTAACGATGCCTCAAATTGGCGAGAAGACGTGATAAAGTTGTGATAGATAGGATAAATAGATCAAAAAACAAATAAAGTGCAGCAAGGTATTTTTGTATTTTTGGTTTAATAGATCTAGAAATAAAAGCAAAGCAAAGTAGATCACAAAGGCAAATATGCTGAAAAGAGACCCAGGGCCCATAGGTTTCACTAGTGACTTCTCTCGAGAAAAATAGCAAACGGTGGGAAAACAATTACTGTTGGGCAATTGATAGAACTTCAAATAATCATGACGATATCCAGGCAATCATCATTATATAGGCATCACGTCCAAGATTAGTAGACCGACTCCTGCCTGCATCTACTACTATTACTCCACACATCGACCGCTATCCAGCATGCATCTAGTGTATTAAGTTCATGGAAGAATGGAGTAATGCAATAAGAATGATGACATGATGCAGACAAGATCTATTTATGTAGAAAGAGACCCCATCTTGATATCCTTAATAGCAATGATACATACATGTCGTTTCCCCTTCTGTCATTGGGATCAAGCACATTCAGATCGAACCCATCACAAAGCACCTCTTCCCATTGCAAAATAAATAGATCAAGTTGGCAAAACAAAACCCAAATATCAGAGAAGAAATACGAGGCTATAATCAGTCATGCATATAAGAGATCAAAGAAGACTCAAATAACTTTCATGGATAAAAACATAGATCTGATCATAAACTCAAAGTTCATCGGATCCTAACAAACACACCACAAAAAGACTTACATCATATTGATCTCCAAGAGACCATTGTATTGATAATCAAGAGAGAGAGAGAGAGAGAGAGAGAGAGGAAGCCATCTAGCTACTAACTACGGACCCGTAGGTATACAAATAACTACTCACGCATCATCGGAGAGGCACCAATGGACATGATGAACCCCTCCGAGATGGTGTCTAGATTGGATCTGGTGGTTCTGGAACTTGCGGCGGCTGGAACTGATTTTCATCGACTCCCTAGGGTTTCTGGAATATCATGGTATTTACAGAGCAAGAGGCGGTGCAGGAGGCCACCGAGGTGGGCACAACCCACCTGGGCACGCCTGGGCCCCCAGGCGCGCCCTGGTGGGTTGTGCTCCCCTCAAAGCTCCCCTCAGGTACTTTCTTGGCCCACTAAATGTCTTCTGGTCCAAAAAAATCCACAAAAAGTTTCGCTGCGTTTGGACTCCGTTTGGTATTGATTTCCTGCGATGTTAAAAACATGCTCGCAATGCGCACTATGTCAATAGGTTAGTACCAAAAAATGATATAAAATTACTATAAAATGATTGTAAAACATCCAAGAATGATAATATAATAACATGGAACAATCAAAAATTATAGATACGTTGGAGACGTATCAATCCACTATAATCTATGCCCGCGTAATATTAAGGATAAGCAGTTGGACAGTATACTTTCTGCTTGTGAGGAGCTACATATTACCGAAGGTTTCGGGTATGAGCCTAAGATGGTTCTCAATTTTTGCCTAATTGTAGTTTATGGTGCTCTTTCTTCTTTATAGAAATTTCCTATGCTCCTATGTCCACGTGGAGAAGCAACATCATAGCCAATATTAATGTGACTTGTTTATCTTTTGCAAAAAATTTAAGGCCTTGTCCTGCTCAATTTGCTAGCGTGAGTGCAATCCTGAAATCCAAGTTTACATCGCTGCACATAGATTTTTCGGTACCTCTGAATTTGCTGCATGCCCTAATTTGCATGGGAAGCACATACTATAGATTGATGCAACTTCCCCAACTAAACGCATGGATGATGCTTCTTTATGGTCGTGAGTAACTTGTTAACCTAGGTAAAAGAAAAATATTTTATTGTAAAACTAGGAGAACGCAAAAAAATCATCTCATATATTAGATTGCACCAATAGTAATTTGGGAGAATAAATTGTCTTCCAGATGTTACAGGCGAGAGGAAGGGTGTGTCATGCGATGCCGTGTACGTATTTGTGCTTTTCCACTTAATACAGTGTTAGCTCTATGTCAACGTTCTTCTAGGTTTCCCGCTCTAGGCTTTTGTTTATTGGAAACCCAAATAATATAAATAGGTATATTTTCCCATGAAGGTGCCCTTGTTTTAATCCATTTTTTACATTCCATGGTATGCTAAAATGGTTTGTATTTTAGAGTTTACTCCCTTTACTTGTGTGTTTTCCGATAGTAATAGAATTGTTGTCGATTATACTTCTTTGTGTTTCCTGAAATTAAATGGTTTTCCATAGAATATGAAATTTGAGTATGGCAGTTGTTGAATTGAAAATAATCTAGCATGCAATAATAGAATGAAGAATAACTTATCATATTGCAGTGCCCAGTGAGTGAGTAATAGGCCCATACAGTGGCAAATAGAAAATGCTTTGTTTGGATACCAAACAGAAAAATACTTCACATAGAGAGACTATTTCTGAGTTGTTTCCAATAGACTATTAGACATGGTGTCGCATGGACCTTTTTTAAATCAGCTTCTTGATTTCAATAGGCACGATTGTGCGGGAAAACTCTGGTTAAATAGCTGCTACCATCCCCGTACATGATAAATAAAGTTTTGTAGAATTTGGTGTTTAGTGTAGTCCTTGATGTCTCCGTACAGAATAGGACAAGTTGAGATTTATTTCTTAGTTTGGTTACTGGTGTCATGTGCAAACTTGGCTATCCAATGTTGTCATTGATATCCCATTTAAACATTGTCATATATACTTGTTGACTCATGCAAAAGAATTAATTGAGTGCCATTGTGTTTTGCAAGAAAAATTAATTAGGTGAGTGCACCATCCACTATTTCAGTGCTGGTTAAATGTGTACCACTAGAGTTGATTGAGGGACTAATTAGCAAGGTATAATCAAGGCTGGAGAGATCTCTTCGAGGCACAGTCTATATTTCACATCATGTGTAACCTTGCAGGATGTGTTTTATTTATCTTTAATACATCCGACCCTGCTCGCAATCAAATTCACTTTTGGTAGGACTGAACTTCGCTGATGAAAAATATCTGAGCCATCCGTTGTGTCTCCTTAAAAGAAGAGGAAAATGTCAGAATCTTTCTTATCAGTTCACATCCTTTTGCTCGTGGTGCATGGGCTACAGGACTGTACCAAATTATTTGTTTGACATGTGTCACTAAAAACACAATAGCGTAAAGATATTATTTCATGAATAGAATACAATGACTAATGTAGATGCATTTATATACATCTTTCGTGGAATTTAACTATTATCTTTGCCATAGACATGGAAAGTGAAAGTGCAACTTATCCCCGGGTGGTTTTGGTAATTCATAACAACATATAGCTCATTGAACTAATATCCTCTCAAGATGAATATTTCAGGAAGTTCAATGAATGGCATGGCATGGACTAGAAATGTGGACCCCTCAAATGCTAAGGACACATATTGGCAAAAGCTAAAGACTCTTCATTTCTATTTTAGTGATCCAAGATCACATTGAGTCCATAGGAAAGCCAATACTATTAAAAGGGATGAGGTGTTGCTTAATGGCTTGCTTGCTCAAATGGTTAGTGATATTGCTCCAAATACCCTCAACCACTTTCTCCATCCAAATATGTCAAAATCCTGAACTCCAACTCGGCCCCATCGATTCTTTCTACCCGGCGCCACCGGGTTCATATGACATAGCCACTGCCAGAAACCCTAGCAATTCGATCTCACTGATACGGGTCTCGGTCTCACCGAGATGGCCTTGCCAATAGTATGTAACTTGTTGCGCTTATTTCAGTCTCACCGAGTTGGCTTGACATTCTCTCTGTTGCCTTATTGCTTCACTTCGGTCTCACCTAGTTGATGCAATTTGTGCCACCGAGATGATGTTTGCCCTAAGCCCCAGCACATCGGTCCCACCGAGTTGTTCTAGTCGGTCCCACCAAGATTCCTAACATTTACATTTTGAAGTAAATCAGTCTCACCGAGTTTGGTCAAATGTGTGTAATGGTTGGATTTTGTGTGGAGGCTATATATACCCCTCCAACCCCTTCTTCATTCGAGAGAGAGCCATCGGAACGTGCCTACAATTACACTACTCATTTTCTGAGAGAGAACCACCTACTCATGTGTTGAGATCAAGATATTACAATCCTACCACAAGAATCTTGATATCTAGCCTTCCCAACTTGCTTTCCACTCAAATCATCTTTCCACCATAGCCAAATCTGTGAGAGAGAGTTGAGTGTTGGGGAGATTATCATTTGAAGCACAAGAGCAAGGAGTTCATCATCAACAAACCATCTATTACCTTTTGGAGAGAGGTGTCTCCTAGATTGGTTAGGTGTCGCTTGGGAGCCTCCAACAAGATTGTGGAGTTGAACCAAGAAGTTTGTAAGGTCAAGGAGATTGCCTACTTGGTGAAGATCTACCCAAGTGAGGCAAGTCCTTCGTGGGGCGATGGCCATGGTGGGATAGACAAGGTTGCTTATTCGTGGACCCTTCGTGGGTGGAGCCCTCCGTGGACTCGGGCAACCGTTACCCTTCGTGGGTTGAAGTCTCCATCAACATGGATGTACGATGGCACCACCTATCGGAACCACACCAAAAATCTTTGTGTATTCATTGTGTTTGCAGACTCCAATCCCATCCCTTTACTTTCTTGCAATTAGCATGCTTTACTCTTTTCACTACTTATACTCTTGCCATGCTTTCTTGAAATGTATTGTGAATGCTTAAACTTGTGTTAAAACTCCACCTCAACTTGAAAGACTTAAAAATTGCCACTTTTGCTTGTTGAGGGTCTAATCACCCCCCCCCCTCTCTAGACCCCTCTTCTCAATCCTTTCATCTACCAAGTAATAAGGACCATGCTTGCATGGGTACCACATCACAATCAACATAATCAGCATACGTAAAGATACTAAAATGCACACGAACAGTATGTGTTACCTTAACCTTGCCGTTGTTGTTGAACCATTGGATGTACTAAGGATGTGGATGTGGTCTTGTGGTGAGAGATAGATTCTCCACCATCTCCATGCTAGCCAAGTTGTTGCAGCTCCCTCCATCTATGATGACGCGAATAGAACATTCCTTCACAACTCCCTTTGAATGGAACAAATTATGCCTCTGATTTTGCTCAGCTTGTGTGACCTGCACACTCAAAACACATTGAGCAACTAAACTTTCATACCTGTCAGCATATTCAGCAGCCATGTATTGCGTCTCATGATCAGAATCATCTCCACCATGTTCTTCACTTGTAATAAGAGCCAAAGTCTCCTCATCATAGTCACTAGCGGACTCATACCCACCATTAGCAGTAGCAATAACACGCGGAGATTGGCATTCTCTCGCATAATGACCTCTTCCCTTACAACGACGGCAAATAATATCATGTGTGTGCCCTGTTGATGCCATGGATGAAGAAGAGCTCTGGGCAGGCCCAGAAGGTGTACTCCTAGCAGATGGTGGTGGTGGTGCCTATTTTCTTGTATCTCGGTTGGAATTGGCGGCTGAAGTCAGTGGTGCGGCAGTAGGACGTGTGGGATTAGAGGATGTACGTGGTGTCCATGATGAAGATCGACTTCCAGAAAAATTAGTTCGCGCCAATGCATGTCGATCCTGCGCTTCACGTTCAGTTTTGCAAGCAAGATGGAATAAACGAGTGATATTATTATACTCCTTATACTCTAGAATGGTATGAATCTCTTTATTTAATCCACCCATCAAACATGCAAGCATAGATTCATTATCCTCAACAATACCACATCTAATCATGCCAGTTCGTAATTCCTGATAATATTCTTATATAGAATTTTTCCCTTGTCTTAAACGCTGCAATTTTTGAAGTAATTCACGTTGATAATATGGTGGAACCCGATGAGTACACATAGAAGTTTTCAAAGCAGCCCGAGTAGCTGGAATAGGATATAATCTACAATGTTCAGACCACCAAACACATGCAAAACTAGTGAAAGCACAAACAACATCAAGAACATGTCTCTCCTCGGGATACTGTAAACATGTAAAACGTTGTTCAGTTTCTAACTCCCAAGTAAGATATATATCAGGAACATATCTACCCTCTGGTGGTGGAATATTCAATTTTAGTTTAGGAAGATGGTCATGATCTCGTACCTCAGGTGGTGGGGTAGCCCTACCGTTGTGATTATATGCATGAGGACGACCTGGTGGTGGTGTTGCTAGTGGTTGCACGTAGTTCTGATTTTGATCAACCTCATCCTCGTAATGGTCCTCCACCTTTGCAGTAGCAGCAGGAGCTACAAAAGCATCAACAGCAGTAGCAGCGACACCAGAAATTTGTCCTGGCTCAAGAGGGACACGTTGCACTCGCCCTGCTGGATCGCAATGTGGAGGTGGTTGTTGTTGTTGTTGTTGTTGCAATGGTGCAGCAGATGCTGATGGTGGTTCTGGTAGACGTGCGAGTACTGCATCGAACTTGGCGTCCAACTTGGTGTCAATTGTCTTCTCAATATCATCAATCCTCTCCAGTGCCTTTCCAAAGCTGGCCATCACGTCTTCCACCTGTTGACCCAACATTTGCTGAAATTTATCATGAAGCTCCTTCTTCGTCATGTTCTCCCAGTCAATCTAGTCGGCTTGTGATCCTGCCATGGTTAGTAGCAATAGAAACACACAATAATATGATCCTGCACACTACTAAAAAGCGGTGGTGTCACAAATCCGTTAAGCCAATCTCAAATTCTTACCAGTTCTTACCCAGCAGCAGGTGATGATCAGCAACCGTTGTAGTCAAAACTCTCAAAGCTTGGACAGAGCGATTGCCAGGTGGTGTCGAACGCACGATGTAGATGTAGGTGGAGCTTGGAAGGCTTATGATATGGTAGCTAAAAAGGTCAGCAATAATCAATTCAGAGATGCAAAGTTGAATAAACGCTCAACAACGGTAATGTGCTGGTCCTAGGCTAGACCGTACTAGAGACGCGAGCCTGCAACACTAGCAAAATCACAACACTGCACGTAAACAAGGGAGGAGCACACTCTGAATATATATTTTTATTTTTTTTCACTTTTTGCCTCTTTTTTTGCTCCACCAATTTTTTTTCGAAAAAGTCTACAAATGGTCTAAAAACCGCCTAGCCAGAATTTTCCAAACTTAGTTTTTTTTAAACTGGAACTATCTTTCTTCTGCGGGTGGCACATAAGTTGGGGATTCTGACTTGGTCATGACTTGTAGTATGGCGTGATATGGAAATCAAAAATAAAGGAACAAATACTAGACTCGGACTAGAAATGGTGGCGGAGATGAATCTGGTGGAACTCGGACTGGTGGCGGAGATGTATCTGGTGGCAACGCGGACTGGTGGCGAAGATGTATATGGTGGCAACTCGGACCGATGGAGAATCTGGGACGGAGGTGGACTCGGATTAGTGTGATGGCGGTGGATATGTGGTATATGGCAGCGGTGACGATGGTGGTGGTATATGGCAGCGGTGAGGATGATGGTGGTATATGGCAGCGGTGATGATGATGATGGTGCAGTGGCGGCGTGACAACTTGTGAACAGAACTCAAAACTCTAAGGGACTAGACCTAAGACCAACAACTTGACACGATGATGCGACCACAAATTCAACAAAGCAAATACAGAAAAGATTATGCAATGGCTCAGACTAGTTCGGATAGGATGAACTAACCCTAACTTTTTTTGGCTTTTCGTGGACTCTAGGTATGAAGAACAAACTCGGTCTAAACTATGAAAAACAAGAAAATCTCAGTGAGCAACCTGGGAAGCTGATACCACTTGATAGAGGTGAAGGTGTCCCATTGTCTCGATGAGATAGCTATCGTTTCCTCTGGGAGTCGACTTTGACGATCCGACTACGAACGTCCGAAGACATCGCTACTTAGCAATCGCTAAACCAACTTCCGACGGGTTATTGACCACGCCGGAGCATGACCAACCTGACCACGAGGGTCTATTTCCTGTGAGCAAATGAAGAACAAGAAAGAAACTGATATTGCAATCTGGATATTGCGAATATAAGATGAAAGCTTTATTGATCATTGTGACGCCCCCGATTTAATCGTACACTAATCATGCACGCAAATGTGTACGATCAAGATCAGGGACTCACGGGAAGATATCACAACACAACTCTACAAATAAAATAAGTCATACAAGCATCATAATACAAGCCAGGGGCCTCGAGGGCTCGAATACAAGTGCTCGATCATAGACGAGTCAGCGGAAGCAGCAATATCTGAGTACAGACATAAGTTAAACAAGGTGCCATAAGATGGCTAGCACAAACTGGGATACAGATCGAAAGAGGAGCAGGCCTCCTGCCTGGGATCCTCCTAGGTCACTCCTGGTCGTCATCAGCGGGCAGCATGTAGTAGTAGGCACCTCCGGTGTAGTAGGGGTCGTCGTCGACGGTGACGTCTGGCTCCTGGAATCCAGCATCTGGTTGCGACAACCAGGTAGAAGGGAAAGGGGAAAAGAGGGAGAAAAGCAACCGTGAGTACTCATCCAAAGTACTCGCAAGCAAGGAGCTACACTACATATGCATGGGTATATGTGTAAGGAGGCCATATCGGTGGACTGAACTGCAGAATGCCAGAATAAGAGGGGGATAGCTAATCCTGTCGAAGACTACGCTTCTGGCAGCCTCCGTCTTGCAGCATGTAGGAGAGAGTAGATTGAAGTCCTCCAAGTAGCATCTTCAAGTAGTGTCTCCAAGTAGCATCTCCAGTAGCATCTCCACGTAGCGTCACATATCATAATCCTACCCGGCAATCCTCTCCTCGTCGCCCTGCGAAAAAGCGATCACCGGGTTGTCTGTGGAACTTGGAAGGGTGTGTTTTATTAAGTATCCGGTTCTAGTTGTCATAAGGTCAAGGTACAACTCCAAGTCGTCCTGTTACCGAAGATCACGGCTATTCGAATAGATTAAACTTCCCTGCAGGGGTGCACCACATAGCCCAACACGCTCGATCCCATTTGGCCGGACACACTTTCCTGGGTCATGCCCGGCCTCGGAAGATCAACACGTCGCAGCCCCACCTAGGCAAAACAGAGAGGCCAGCACGCCGGTCTAAACCTAAGCGCGCAGGGGTCTGGGCCCATCGCCCTGAGCACACCTGCACGTTGCGAGGGCGGCCGGAAGCAGACCTAGCCTAGTAGGCGTTCCAGTCCAATCCGGCGCGCGCCGCTCCGTCGCTGACGTCTGAAGTGCTTCGGCTGATACCACGACGTCGGGATACCCATAACTACTCCCGCGTAGATGGTTAGTGCGTATAGGCTCGTAGCCGACTCAGATCAAATACCAAGATCTCGTTAAGCGTGTTAAGTATCCGCGAACGCCGAACAGGGCCAGGCCCACCTGTCTCCTAGGTGGTCTCAACCTGCCATGTCGCTCCGCCACAAAGTAACAGTCGAGGGCCGTCGGGAACCCAGGCCCACCTCTACCGGGATGGAGCCACCTGTCCTTTCAGCCCCCTCGTCAGAATCACTTGCGGGTACTCAATGAGCTGACCCGACTTTAGTCACCATCTGTATAGTATGTATGTATGTATAGTATATACCCGTGATCACCTCCCAAGTGATCACGGCCCGATAGTATAGCAAGGCAGACTGACAAGAATGTAGGGCCAATGATGATAAACTAGCATCCTATACTAAGCATTTAGGATTGCGGGTAAGGTATCAATGACTGTAGCAGCAATGACAGGCTATGCATCAGAATAGGATTAACGGAAAGCAGTAACATGCTACACTACTCTAATGCAAGCAGTATAGAGAAGAATAGGCGATATCTGGTGATCAAAGGGGGGGCTTGCCTGGTTGCTCTGGCAAGAGAGAGGGGTCGTCAACTCCGTAGTCGAACTGGTCAGCAGCAGCGTCGGTCTCGTAGTCTACCGGAGATAAGAGGGGGAAGAAACAATGAATACAATGCAAACATAAACACGACGATGCGTGACGTGACAATGAGCGGTGCTAGGTGTGCCCTAACGTGGTATGAGGTGGTATCGGTTAAGGGGGGAAACATCCGGGAAGTATTCCCGGTGTTTCGCGTTTTCGGGCAGAGGAGCCGGAGGGGGAAAGTTGCGAGTTCGATAGGTTAGGGGTGTGTGGCGGACGAACGGACTGCGTATCCGAAATCGTCTCGTCGTTCTGAGCAACTTTCATGTACAAAGTTTTTCGATCCGAGCTACGGTTTACCTTATATTAATTTTAAAAGCTTTAAATCATTTTTAGGATTTATTTAATTAATTTAATCAACATTATCCAGAATAGTGTCTGCTGACGTCATCATGATGTCAGCATGACGTCAACAGTTGACTTGGTCAACCTGACAGGTGGGTCCCACCTGTTAGGGATTGTTTAGCTAATTAACAATTAGGGTAACTATTTATTAGGTTAATTAATCTTAATTAGTTAAACTAAACAAGATTAGATAAGTTAATTAATTAGTTAATTAATTAGTTAATTAATTAAATAAATTAATTAATTAATTAATTTTATTATTAATTTATTTATTATATATATATATTTTTTAATTCTCTTTTTTTTTAATCGTTCTGGGGCTGGGGCCCCTTTGTCATAGGCAGGGGGCTTAACAGGCACTGGGTTTCGGGCGCAGGGGCATGGCCACGAGCGCCCGGTGGAACGAGCACGGCCGCTGGCCTCGGACGAAACCAGCGGCGCGGCGGGGGCCGGTCCAGCCAGTGGCGGTGAAGCAGAC